>NC_081763.1:4154200-4372200 GCF_963082965.1 Carassius carassius
CTGAGTGCTCTCTCTCTCTCTCTGTGTGTGTGTGTGTGTGTGTGTGTGTGTGTAAAGCAAGGCGTTCATGCTTGTGCTCTACTTTCAAATGCAATGTTTGTGGACAACCCTGAGTGATGTTATCAAACAGTAAGATACTGTCATGGCTTCTCCTCAAAGCACATTCAATGCTGCTATTACAGATATTCAGGATCCAGTGACAGCATAGAAGGACTACATGGGTACTAGATTTATTTATTTATTTATTTTTACATTTGACAAATTCATTTACTTAAATGAGCTGTCATGGACAGATTCATTGAACTGATTCCACAAATCAGTTGAGCAGTTCTTCTTAATGTCTTTATGTGTTCGTTTAGACGGCTGTCTGTGACAGATGAATTTGACAAACCTAACTTGCTATTTTTTTATCGAATGGCCCTTTAGGGAGAAATCCATCTTTACGGATTACATAATAAAAGAGTTTTTGTTCTCGATTTGAATTATTTTGTTTTAAAATAGTAAATTAAAGCATTATATATATATATCATGTCTGTAATAACAGTATTCGCTGAGGTTCAGTTCATCATTGTGAGGTCCTCCTGCTCAAGACAGAGACGACAGAAAGCACTTCAGAAAGCGATTGTTTTCCTTATTTTACAAAAGCACAAGGTATTGTTAATATTGTGAGTACACACCAATGAAAGTAGACTTTGCCGTTCCGAATGATGCCATCTTTTTAAGCTTCCACTCTTATTAAAGGGTTAGTAAAAGTCACCAAAGTGACTTGAACATGCTTGACAGAGACTCGTAAATACTGTACGAACTTCCCAGGAGGACTTGAATGCACAATCACTATTGTGACAGTCTGATTTGCAAACTAGTCAGAGCAGTTCATTACAAAGAGGCAAAAGCAGACATCAGCTGTTCCAGGATCACATTACTCTTGAGTCAAGTCATGAACTTTTCCCACCAATTCAGTGTGATCTGGTGAACTCATCCAGCGGGTTCAGATATGCTAAAGGAAACACGACTAGAAGTATGGATCTGCGTTCCCTCAGTAGACGGCAGGGCTGACTGAAGAGCACCTTCTACGTGAAAAGGCAGATTATTTGGCATCCATCTAGTAGAGGCTCGGTGAAGAATTTGGAAAACTCTGTGCTGTATGGACGCCTCAAGGAGAAGCAAAAGAAACAAGAGGAAACATGATGGCAGGAAGGGAAAGATGATGGAGTCTGTGGCCTAGACTTGTGAGAAATGACTTTGCACCTGTACGCTACTTTCCCCTCAGAAGTGCCAGCTTGCACAGGCCAGGGTGGACTCAGCTGGACGAACGGCTCATCAGGAATCGCTCTCCTCAGTCTCTGCGGCCAGATCAGAGCGCGGCGACACAGGCTGACTGTTGACACAGAAGCTAGTGTTTGAACAAGACTTATCATGGGCCTGACACCTTCAGTATTTCTTCACACTTCCCCAAAAGTCCCCACCACAACACAACTCCAGCAGAAATATTGTGATTCAGGCAAGAGTATAAATAAGTCAGCTACTCAAGTAAATACTTCACAAACTTTTTAGTACACCAACAATAAAATGTGTCCGAAAACCAGTTAGTATCTGGTGTGAGCACCATTTGCCTCACGCAGTGCAACTCATCTCCTTCACAGAGAGTTGATCAGGTTGTTGATTGTGGTCTGTGGGATGTTGCTCCACTCCTCTTCAATGGCTGTGTGAAGTTGCAGGATATCGGCAGGAACTGGAACACACTGTCGTATACACCGATCCAGAGCATCCCAAACATGCTCAATGGGTGACAGATCCGGTGAGTCTGCTGGCCATGCAAGAACTGGGATGTTTTCAGCTTCCAGGAATTGTGTACAGATCCTAACATGGGGCTGTGCATTATCATGCTGCAACATGAGGTGATGGACATGGATGAATGGCACAACAGTGGGCCTCAGGATCTCATCACGGTATCTCTGTGCATTCAAAATTACATCAATAAAATACACCTGTGTTCGTTGTCCATAACATACACCTGCCCATACCATAACCCCAGCGCCACCATGGTCCACTCGATCCACAACACTGACATCAGCAAACCGCTCCCCCACACAACGATATACACGCTGTCTGCCATCTGCTCTGTACAGTGAAAACTGGGATTCATCTGTCGGGAGAACACCTCTCCAAAGTGACAGACGCCATCGAATGTGAGTATTTGCCCACTCAAGTTGGTGAACTGAAATCAGGTCGAGACCCCAGGCGAGCATGCAGATGAGCTTCCCTGAGATAGTTTCTGACAGTTTGTGCAAACCGACTGTTGCAGCAGCTGTCTGGGTGTCTGGTCTCAGATGATCTTGGAGGTGAAGGTGTTGGATGTGGAGGTCCTGGGCTGGTGGGGTTAAACGGGGTCTGTAGTTGTGAGACCTGTTGGATGTACTGCCAAATTCTGTGAAACGCCCTTGGAGACAGCTTATGGTAGAGAAATTTACGTTCAATTCACAGGCAAACGCTCTGGTGGACATTCCTGCAGTCAGCATGCCAATTGCACGCTCCCTCAAAACTTGCAACATCTGTTGCATTGTGTGATAAAACTGCACATTTTAGAGTGGTCTTTTATTGTGTTCAGCCTAAGGCACACCTGTGCAATAATCATGCTGTCTAATCTGCATCTTGATATGACACACCTGTGAGGTGGATGGATTATCTCGACAAAGGAGAAGTGCTCACTAACACAGATTTAGATTGATTTGTGAACAATATTGGAGAGAAATAGGCCTTTTGTGTACATAGGAAAAGTCTTAGATCTTTGAGTTCAGCTCATGAAAAATGGGGGCAAAAACAAAAGTTTTTATAAAGTGCATTTATAATTTTGTTCAGTGTAGCTGCTTATTAGATTGCCTGGTGCATTATTCTGAATAATGCAAATATAAGGTGAAATGGTGTGATGATATGTTTGTAACTGTAAAATGACACCCTGTCCTAACCAGACGCAATGTGACAAGATTTCAGTGACAAGCAATTAGTCTGTCGCAGCTGACTGGGGAAACAGGGATTTGTGTCTCATTCTGTAATCGTGACATTTCCATCCTTGCAAACCCTCAGTATGAGCAACAGAAGCTGATAGTTCTGCTTAGCTTACCAAACAAAACCATTAATGCCACAGAAAACACTTGACCAGCCTGTGCCTTATAGATTAATCATTTAAACACATTAACTCTTATTATAAAACTAGGAATTTTCCCTGGAAGAATCTGGATGCTGTATATTTTCCATCAGCTAGTTATAAAGTCATAAATCAACAGTCAGGTTTTGGCCTTCACTTTTACAGCCCATAATTGCTATTGCACAGTTCCTTGTGTATCTTTCTCGGCTGTGCTCTTTGTTTGAAGATGTGGCCATTATCAGACTCTTATCTGCTTCTGGTTTCGAGTTAAATGAAATGCTGTGTGGACGCACTGAATGAGGAAATACGGAAGGAGCCAGAAACACCAGACGAAGTGCCATGCCTCTTCATGGATTCGTGCAAGAATCAAAAAGATTGAAATCAATTATTCTGCCCAAAATTTTTAAGGAGTACATTTGTCAGATCTTTCAGAAGTTGGACTACTTCTTTACTCGTGTCCCTTCCCTTTCTGGTGTCCTTGTGGTGATAATATGAGGCTTTACTCATGACATGAGCTGACAGAAGTGAATTTTATCACACTAAACTCATTTAACATATGTAATGCATATGTCTTGTGGCTGGACTTTTGAAAGTGCAAATTTAACCTTACATTGTAAGAGTTTTATTATACTGAATGTGCACTTGTAGTGTATGTCAAATCTAAAGGCCACTTAAGTGTACACTTTAGCACACTTTTAAAGGTGTCATTAAAAGTTTTACTTGAGTCTATTTTATTTAGTCATGATTTTCAGAAGTGCACTTATTTTGATGCATTGACTAATAAAGAGCATGTGATGTACTTCTTTTTTTATCTGTTGTTTTTTATTCAAAATGACATTTAAAGAGAACATGTAATAAATGCACAAATTTATTAAGCAAGACAATTGTCAATTTAAATAGAAATGGCATTCATTTTTACATTTTCACTAAGACAAAAAATATTTGAATTTGAAATTACATATAAATGTTTTTAGGAGTCCCTTTTGACATAAGACTTAATAATTATATTTACTTTGAAGCTGATTTGAATGATTTATGCTAAAACATTATTTGGTATTGACAAATAACATGTATCCAAGTGTCAGAAAACATACTTTGTGCAGACTGAATCTAATATTCCTTTAAACTACATTATTTCTGTAATAAGTATTTTTCTTTTTAAAGCATGCTGAAGTGTTTACAAGCAAGCACATTTTTTCACAGGGTAACTTGTTGAACGTGGGACATTATTTCAAATGCTTCAAACAAATTGAGGTTTTCCCATTTCTAGAAATAAGAGCAACGATAAGCTGTTTGTTTCTTCTGGTGTAATGCTGTCACCTCAATCATGCAGTTTGCCTTCTGCTTGCACATTTAGTCCTGAATTATTACGTCTGCACTTCTAATGTAGGATTTTCTTACACAAATATATATCTATATTTATTTTGAAGAATGTATTATGATGACCTGCTTTTACATAATGAGTGGTCTATGTTTTTATCAGCGCACCCATATTCATGTTATCGTGTTTCCGTTTTCATAATTTCACATCCATTATGTCAGGTTCTTAAGATTTCTACTATTGTGATTTCTGTGTTAACACAAGATATATTTTTGTGTGTAAATTTTTGAGTGTGTTGTCATCTTGGCTTTTTGCCAGACCTGCTTTCTAAAGCATTTAAGTATTAGTGTGAAACAGGAAAAGACATCAAAAGTGTTGTTTAACTTGTGTTACTCTCGTAAAGCATAATTAGCAGCTACAACAATCTCATCAAGTCTGGCATGAAATGGTTTTGTTGCAGATAAGTAAGTGTCTGGTGTGTAAGTGTGTAGGCCTGAGCGGTGGGTGACTTACGCAGATGTTTAGTGTGTGTGCTTGCCTTAATCAGAGCTCACACTTACAGGCTGTGTTTCTGCAGGGAGATTTAGCCAGCAGATCTGTGATCTATTCATTGTTTTAAGTTTAATTCAAACTTGCAGAGCTTCACCTAAAGGTCTCCCATCCATGTACTGACCAGCTCAACCCTGCTTAGCTTTAGTGGGCAACCATTCTTGGGCTGCAGGGTGATATGGCTGTGGCCATATGACTCTCAGTGAATTCATGACTGATTAAAATATGTGTTCTTTGAAGTGTAATGCATGTTGCATTGGATAAAAAATGTCTGCTATTAAATTTACTCACCCTCAGGTCATCAAGGATATAGTTGGCTTTTTTCTGTGCTCCTTAGGGATACATTAAATATATGTCAGCGTTTGCATGTTTTTGAGAATAAAAAAAGCATAAAGGAACACAAAATGAATCCCCTTGGCACCTGATATATTGAGGTCTTATGAAGCGAAACGATCAGTCTGTGCAAGAAACTGAACATTATACACAGCATTATTACCTGTAATCCAGAGGCAAACAGACTAGAGTGATGTCTGATTTTAGCAATGAATCTTTCTTTTGAACCAGTTCTTTTTAGTGAACTGATTGAACCAATTCATAAAATCGGACTGAATCATCCGAATCAGTTCGTGGCTCGAGCAGCACAGATCTAAAAGTTTCTCAATCAAAACTCACTTTCAGACACCTGACAGTCACTCTGGCTCAAAATGAGGCAAAATAGTGGCGTGTCTGATCCTTTGCTGAATGGACCTCATTCAGCGCTCCAGTTTCTCCAGCATTTACTGAACTAAGGAAACAGTTTGACTCAGTCCGAGCATGTGTGAACCCAACACTTCAATGAAGGGGAGAAATTACAATTTTTATGTTTTCTCAAAGGTGAGCTGATGAAGACTAGTTTATTAAATTTTAGGGCTGGGTATTGTTCAAAATCTTTCGATCCGGTGCCAATTTCGATAATTCACTTTCGATACCGGTTCCTAACGATACTTTTTTCGATACCATATGTTTTAAAATCCATTTTGACATCAACACAAATACAATAAAAACAAAATTTTTATTTTTCACCTTAATTAAAACAAATTCTGGTAACACTTCACACTCAGGATAACATTATTAATACAACTGGTTGTGCTTTTTGGATTGTGGTGTGCCAGCAGACACTAAGGATTGGTATCAATCCTAACTTGGCCAAAATTAACAAAAAAAGAGAAACCTTTTTGCCACAACATGAACATATTATAAATAAATAAACAAATGATATTGTGTACAAGCTAATATTGAACCAACTAAAATGCAAAGGAATGTAAAATAAAAAACTTTTTAGTGCAAAATCAAACGGCATTTGTAGGTTAAAGAACATTTCATGACAACTGTACATTTGTGGCTACTGTGGGTTAATTATAAACGCTATCGTTAACTCATATTTACCATAGTAAAAACATGGTACATTTTCTTTAGTTTATAATTAACCCACAGTAGCCACAAATGTACAGTTGTCTGAGAAGTCATGAAATGTTCTTTAACATCATGAACCATAAAATGTAGTCATCGTTCTGCTATGGTTTATTTTCAAAATAGGTAAACACAGGTCACAAGTTAACACGTTCACATTTCCTTGATTCAGCAGCTGCACGATGTGCCGCCGAGATTCTTTTCTTGAATCCAGAGACCTGGAGCTGATTTAGTGTAGATCGGTAGCTCGGTGGTTAGTGACTGTTGTCTCGCGGCGCGCTGTCTTTTAGCGCGTGTTTGAAACCCGCGCCAACACAGACGTACTTTATTATTATTTTTTTGTTTATCCTACTTACTTCAGCCGCAAAACGGCCGATCATACTAATAACTTGTAATCTTTACAAGAATATCAGAGTCATGCAATGAGCATGTCTGCGTTTATCAGACACTTAATATCACGTCAGTTTGTGCTTTCAGAATCGCCGAATCTGCTGCCGTCGTTCCAGCACATCTGCAGCGGAGACCTAAACCAGGAAGTTGGTCACCAGATAACACGGTAACCAGTTAAACTGTTACACAGGCTTGGGTTGCAATACTCTTTAGACCTCTTTGGCATTGTAAAACGGAAACGTTTTGAGAAAAAACAACTACACTTGTGTTGTGTGACTGCGAGTATCTTTAGAAATCCTCCCCGTCACGTGGTGGTGGACAGCCAATCACAGCGAATTTAGGTCCTTACATGCACGTATGCTACAAGCTCACACAGCCGCTTGGCAAAAAAAAATGGCGCTTGGCTTTTGGAACCGAAATTTGGCACCGAAAGATAAATAATTTTTCGATACTCATAGTATCGAAGTTTTACGTTCGATACCATAAGGGCATCGAAGTTCGGTACCCAGCCCTATTCAATTTATATAATTTAGACATGCAAAACATCCAGATCTCACGTCATTATTGGCTGCTATAATATAACTGCATATACATTATGTCATTGCATGATTACATGAACAAACTAGTTAATTTATTCAGTTAGTAACCAGTTTGAGAAAAAATAATAAGATTTCCCCAGGCTTTGGATTACAGGTAATAATGTTGTAAATAATGTTCAGTTTCTTGCACAAACTGATTGTTTCACTTCATAAGACCTCAATGTATCGCCAGAAGCCACAGGTATCTGTTTTGTGTTGCCAGTATAAGTTTTTTCTTTTTGGGGGGATTCTCGATGTAACAGTAGCATTATATTATTCATCAAGCACCATGATTTCAGATACAAAATAAAACATTTCAAAATCTAAATCCCAGCCTGTGCAGTTTTTCTGTGATGTAAGTCCATGAGTTCACTTAAAATGACTTATGTTCACTTCAACAGTGACAGCAAGGAGACGGCTACCAAGATCACACTCTCAGCAGACAACCAACCCAGCTAACTGGGGCCGCAGGCAGGAAGCAGACAGACTGGCTAAACCGACCGTCTGCTAGCTGCCTCACGTCACAGAGGTCAGCTAATTCTCAGCACATAGAGACTCTTTCACCTAGATATCACACTATAGAGACTGTGTCTGTTCCCCGAACTAGAAAATACAAAAAAACGTCCAAACCAATTTAAGAGTAACAATGTAATTGATGTTCAACAAATAAAAAACAGATGCAATATGGATAAACAAATGATGAAGCTTGGCTTATTGAATATCAGTTCCCTTTCTACGAAAACACTTTTTGTAAATAATATGATCACTGATCATAATATAGATGTACTCTGTTTGACAGAAACCTGGCTAAAACCTGATGATTACATTATTTTAAATGAGTCCACCCCCCAAGATTACTGTTATAAACATGAGCCGCATCTAAAAGGCAAAGGGGGGGGGGGGGTGTTGCTTCAATTCATAACAACGTTTTCAGGATTTCTCAGAGGGCAGGTTTCAAGCATAACTCATTTGAAGTAATGGTGCTTCATATAACATTGTCCAGAGAAACAAATGTTAATGATAAATCCCCTGTTATGTTTGTACTGGCTACTGTATACAGGCCACCAGGGCACCATACAGACTTTATTAAAGAGTTTGGTGATTTTACATTCGAGTTAGTTCTGGCTGCAGATAAAGTTTTAATAGTTGGTGATTTTAATATCCATGTCGATAATGAAAAAGATGTATTGGGATCAGCATTTTTAGACATTCTGAACTCTATTGGGTTTAGACAATATGTCTCGGGACCTACTCTTTGTCAAAATCATACTCTAGATTTAATACTGTCACATGGAATTGATGTTGATAGTGTTGAAATTATGCAGCCAAATGATGATATCTCAGATCATTATTCAGTTTTGTGCCAACTTCATATAGCTAAAACTGTAAATTCTACTTCTTGTTACAAGTATTGTAGAACCATCACTTCTACCACAAAAGACTGCTTTTTAAGTTATCTTCCTGATGTATCCAAATTCCTTAACATATCCAAAACCTCAGAACAACTTGATGATGCAACAGAAACTATGGACTCTCTCTTTTCTAGCATTTTAAATACAGGTCCTTCTCAAAAAATTAGCATATTGTGATAAAGTTCATTATTTTCCATAATGTAATGATAAAAATTAAACTTTCATATATTTTAGATTCATTGCACACCAACTGAAATATTTCAGGTCTTTTATTGTTTTAATACTAATGATTTTGGCATACAGCTCATGAAAACCCAAAATGCCTGTCTCAAAAAATTAGCATATTTCATCCGACCAATAAAAGAAAAGTGTTTTTAATACTGTGACGAGTGGGGCGGGGCCGAGGGACATGGGAGCGAGGCCGGTGGAGTGATTGGAGATGAGCTACACCTGTTCGACCCGCCGGTCTCGAGGCCCACGGAGGAGATGGAAGGATATAAAACTGGAGCGACGACAGTGAAGGACGAGAGAGGACCAGGCCTGGGCTTTTAGTTGTGTTTTGGTTTTTATTTGTGGCGGACAATCGGCGCACCAGCCCCTCACGGACGACTGGTGCGCTGTTTTGTGTTTATTTTGCTTTATTAAAATGTTTTTGATTGTCCGCCGGTTCCCGCCTCCTTCTTCCCGAAGATTACGAAGCTTTTATCATTACAAATACAAAAAAAGTCAACCTTCAAATAATTATGTTCAGTTATGCACTCAATACTTGGTCGGGAATCCTTTTGCAGAAATGACTGCTTCAATGCGGCGTGGCATGGAGGCAATCAGCCTGTGGCACTGCTGAGGTGTTATGGAGGCCCAGGATACTTCGATAGCGGCCTTAAGCTCATCCAGAGTGTTGGGTCTTGCGTCTCTCAACTTTCTCTTCACAATATCCCACAGATTCTCTATGGGGTTCAGGTCAGGAGAGTTGGCAGGCCAATTGAGCACAGTAATACCATGGTCAGTAAACCATTTACCAGTGGTTTGGCACTGTGAGAAGGTGCCAGGTCGTGCTGAAAAATGAAATCTTCATCTCCATAAAGCTTTTCAGCAGATGGAAACATGAAGTGCTCCAAAATCTCCAGATAGCTAGCTGCATTGACCCTGCCCTTGATAAAACACAGTGGACCAACACCAGCAGCTGACATGGCACCCCAGACCATCACTGACTGTGGGTACTTGACACTGGACTTCAGGTATTTTGGCATTTCCTTCTCCCCAGTCTTCCTCCAGACTCTGGCACCTTGATTTCCGAATGACATGCAAAATTTGTCCAAAAGTCCAGTGCTGCTTCTCTTTAGCCCAGGTCAGGCGCTTCTGCCGCTGTTTCTGGTTCAAAAGTGGCTTGACCTGGGGAATGCGGCACCTGTAGCCCATTTCCTGCACACGCCTGTGCACGGTGGCTCTGGATGTTTCTACTCCAGACTCAGTCCACTGCTTCCGCAGGTCCCCCAAGGTCTGGAATCGGTCCTTCTCCACAATCTTCCTCAGGGTCCGGTCACCTCTTCTCGTTTTGCAGCTTTTTTGCCACACTTTTTCCTTCCCACAGACTTCCCACTGAGGTGCCTTGATACAGCACTCTGGGAACAGCCTGTTCGTTCAGAAATTTCTTTCTGTGTCTTACCCTCTCGCTTGAGGGTGTCAATGATGGCCTTCTGGTCAGCAGTCTTACCCATGATTGCGGTTTTGAGTAATGAACCAGGCTGGAGTTTTTAAAAGCCTCAGGAATCTTTTGCAGGTGTTTGGAGTTAATTAGTTGATTCAGATGATTAGGTTAATAGCTTGTTTAGAGAAACTTTTCATTATATGCTAATTTTATGAGATAGGAATTTTGGGTTTTCATGAGCTGTATGCCAAAATCATCAGTATTAAAACAATAAAAGACCTGAAATATTTCAGTTGGTGTGCAATGAATCTAAAATATATAAAAGTTAAATTTGTATCATTACATTATGGAAAATAATGAACTTTATCACAATATGCTAATTTTTTTAGAAGGATCTGTACAGTTGCTCCTTTATGCTTAAGGAAGGTTAAGGAAAACAGTATGACACCATGGTATAATGAGCATACTCGCACCCTAAAGAGATCAGCCCGAAAAATGGAGCGCAGCTGAAGGAAAACAAAACTAGAGGTATTTCGTATTGCTTGGAGGGAAAGTAACCTATCCTACAGAAAAATTAAAAACTGCTAGATCTGATTACATTTCGTCTCTTTTAGTCAAAGTCAAAGTCAAAGTCACCTTTATTTATATAGCGCTTTAAACAAAATACATTGCGTCAAAGCAACTGAACAACATTCATTAGGAAAACAGTGTCAATAATGAAAAAATGATAGTTAAAGGCAGTTCATCATTGAATTCAGTTATGTCATCTCTGTTCAATTAAATAGTGTCTGTGCATTTATTTGCAATTTTAGAAGAAAACAAACATAACCCCAGGTATTTATTCAATACAGTGGCTAAATGAACGAAAAATAAAGCATCAACAAATGTTGACATTTCCCAACATCACAGCAGTAATAACTTTATGAACCTACTTTATTTCTAAAATCGATACTATAAGAGACAAAATTGTAACCATGCAGCCATCGGCTACAATATCGCATCAGAGAGTACACTATAGATCCACTGAGGAACAGTTCCAAATATTCTCTACTAAACTTGTTAAATCATCTAAACCAACAATATGTATGTTAGACCCTATTCCATCTAAGCTCCTAAAAGAGTTGCTTCCAGAAGTCATAGATCCTCTTTTGACTATTATTAATTCATCATTGTCATTAGGATATGTCTCAAAAACCCTCAAACTGTCTGTTATTAAGCCTCTCATCAAAAAACACAACTTGACCCCAAAGAACTAGTTAATTATAGACCAATCTCGAATCTCCCTTTTCTGTCCAAGATACTAGAAAAGTTAGTATCCTCACAATTATATTCCTTCTTAGAGAAAAATGTTATCTGTGAGAATTTCCAGTCAGGATTTAGACAGTATCATAGTACTGAGACTGCTCATCGTAGAGTTACAAATGACCTGCTCTTATCATCTGATCGTGGTTGTATCTCTCCAGTAGTGCTATTGGATCTAAGTGCTGTGTTCGACACTATTGACCACAACATTAGCATGGTTAAAATCGCAAAAAAAAAAAGAGGTATCATATCGATCACAAGTGCAGTATATGGAGTACCTCAAGGCTCAGTACTAGGAAACATGGTATTAGCTTTCACTGTTATGCTGATGATACTCAGCTCTATATTTCTTCGCGGCCCAGCAAAATATACCAATTTGAAAAACGAACGGAATGCATAGTCGATATAAAAAACTGGATGACGAGTAATTTCTTACTTCTAAATTCTGAAAAAAAAACAGAGGTGTTAATTATAGGACCTAAAAACTCTGCATGTTATAACCTAGAATGCTGTCTAAGACTTGATGGCTGCTCTGTCAATTCTTCGTCATCAGTTAGGAACCCAGGTGTGTTATTTGATAGCAATTAGTTAATCTATGCATTTTTGACCTCAAGGTTAGATTATTGTAATGATTTATTGGGTGGTTGTTCTGCACGCTTGGTAAACAAACTCCAGGTAGTCCAAAATGCAGCAGCTAGAGTTATTACTAGAACCAGGAAGTATGACCATATTAAGCCCTGTTCTGCCCACACTGCAATGGCTCACTATTAAACACAGTATAAATTTTTAAATCTTGCTTATTACTTATAAAGCCCTGAATGGTTTAGCACCTCAGTATTTGAATGAGCTCTTGTTACATTATAAGCCCCCAAGTCTGCTGCATTCTCAAAACTCAGGCAATTTGATAATACCTGTAATATCACAATCAACGGTGGGCGGCAGATCATTTTCTTATTTGGCCCCTAAACTCTGGAATAACCTACCTAACATTGTTCGGGAGGCAGACACACTCTTGCAGTTTAAATCTAGATTAATGACCCATCTCTTTAACCTGGCTTACACATAACACACTTATATGCTTCTAATATCCAAATCCGTTAAAGGATTTTTAGGCTGCATTAATTAGGTAAACCGGAACCGGAAACACTTCCCATAACACCCTATGTACTTGCTACATCATTAGAAGAATGGCATCTACGCTAATATTTGTCTGTTTCTCTCTTGTTCCGAGGTCACCGTAGCCACCAGATCCAGTCTGTATCCAGATCAGAGGGTCACTGCAGTCACCCGGATCCAGTACGTATCCAGACCAGATGGTGGATCAGCACCTAGAAAGGACCTCTACATCCCTGAAAGACAGCGGAGACCAGGACAACTAGAGCCCCAGATACAGATCCCCTGTAAAGACCTTGTCTCAGATGACCACCAGGACAAGACCACAGGAAACAGATGATTCTTCTGTACAATCTGACTTTGCTGCAGTCTGGAATTGAACTACTGGTTTCATCTGGTCAAAGGAGAACTGGCACCCCAACTGAGCCTGGTTTCTCCCAAGGTTTTTCTCTCCATTCTGTCACCGATGGAGTTTCGGTTCCTTCGAGTTGGGGTCACTTCATTTACAGCTTGACAAATGATTGCACAGATACTATTTAAACTGAACTGAGATGATGACATCACTGAATTCAATGATGAACTGCCTTTTTTGAACTGTCATTTTGCATTATTGACACTCTGTTTCCCTAATTAATGTTGTTCAGTTGCTATGACGCATTACTTTTTGTTTAAAGCACTATACAAATAAAGGTGTCTTGACTTGACCAACCCCTTCAATCTCACCTCCACAAACGTCTACACTGCATTGGGCTGGATCAACACACGCAAGGCTGCTGGCCCGGACGGCATTCCTGGACGTGTGCTTAGGGCATGTGCTGAGCAGTTTGCAGTGGTCTTCACAGACATTTTCAACCTGTCCCTCACCCAAGCAACTGTGCCAACATGCTTTAAGTCCACATCCATTGTGCCAGTGCCAAAACACTCCTCCCAAACATGCCTGAATGACTACCACCCTGTAGCACTCACACCCATCTTAAGAAGTGCTTTGAGCGACTGGTCCTAGCACACCTCAAGAACGGCCTCCATACCCTCCAAGCTGACCACAAAACTTGGAGACCTGGACATAAACACATCCCTCCGCAACTGGATTATGGACTTTCTGACCAACAGACCTCAGCATGCTAGTTCAGGCCACACCTGTTCCACCACCATCACACTGAACACCGGCGTATCACAGGGCTGTGTGCTGAGCCCATTCCTTTACTCCCTTTTCACCCACGACTGCAAGCCTGTGCATGGATCAAACTCCATCATTAAGTTTGCAAATGACACCATGGTGATCATCAGAGACAACAATGAGACTGCCTACAGGAAAAACAGCAGAGTTTCCTGCATTGGAGGAGGTTCAGCATCTGGCCGCATGGTGCGATGACAACAACCTGCTCCTTAACACCAGTAACACAAAGGAGCTCATGGTGGACTTCAGGGAGAAGAAAGGAAGCACGCATGACCCCATCCACATTAACTGGATGGTTGTTGAACGTGTCTCCAGCTTCAAGTTCCTGGGAACCATCATCTCGGAGGACCTGTCCTGGACCACAAACACCTCCAGCCTGGTCAAGAAGGCTCACCAGCGCCTCTTCTTCCTCAGGACACTGAAGAAGAACCAGCTGTCTTCAGCCATCCTGTTGAACTTCTTGCGATCAAGAGCATCCTGACCAGTTGCATCACAGTCTGGTATGGGAACTGCTCAGTTGCTGACCACAAGACACTGCAGAGGGTGGTGAAAACTGCCTAACACATCACAGGGACACCACTCCCTGCTCTTGAGGACATCCAGAGAAAATGCTCTCAGAGTTCTCACGGACTCCTCTCACCCTGACCACGGACTGTTTAACCTCCTGCCCTCCAGGAGGCGCTTAAGAAGCCTCCGGTCAAGGACCACACGTTTCAGGAACACCTTTTTCCCTACAGCTGTCTCCTTACGGAATTCTGCCCTCTGACACCCTCCCCCCCGCAACCACCACCACCCCCACCACCCTACACACACACACACACACACACACCACTACAACAACAAAAAACAGATCACATGTTATTACTTGCACTACTGTCTGTTCATCCAGAATACTGAATAATCCATGTACATACTGCAATATTTTTCTATGTACTTTTGTCCATTTTACTAGTGTAAATTTTCATAGTTTCTGCTTGTAGTGTACATACACTTATTACATAATACATCTTTATAGTATGTTCATAGTACACCTATTTATACATCATGCTGATAGTATTTAAAAATCTATAAATTATGTCCATAGTACTGCCTTATTTTTATATTTATTTTACATTTGTAACATTGCAGACCTTGTATATTCTGTACTTAATGCTTATTGGACTTCTGGTTAGATGCTAACTGCATTTCATTGCCTTGTACCTTACATGTGCAGTGACAATAAAGTTGAATCTAAACTAATGTTGTTGCACTGCACCTAAATATCAGTTTCAAACTTCTAATGTTTGTTAGCTGTTTGGATGGGCTTGAGTTCTGAACTGCAGTGACTGGACTGACTGGAGATTGTAGGAAAAGTTGGAAAAATCCAGCCTTTAAGTGGAATTACTGGCATCAGCAGTAAGCTGGGTGACTGTCTCCAGAGGTCTTGTGAGAAGAAGAGAAAAAACCAACAGCAGACTGAAGAAGCAGGTCAGTGGGATTGATGTGCTAATAAAAGCAGCATGAACTCTTCCTGTCGGTCTCCGACTCAGAAGATCACATGGAAATCTCCGGCCACTGCAAATCATATTTGATCATCAGGATAATTGCATTCTGGCCTTTGTGGAATCAAAACAACTTCATCAGCAGTTAACTAGCACTTGAAGTATCTTTTGCTTTTTTTAATGATTTTACTGTATCAATGTCAATGTCAATGTCACCTTTATTTATATAGCGCTTTAAACAAAATACATTGCGTCAAAGCAACTGAACAACATTCATTAGGAAAACAGTGTCAATAATGCAAAAATGATAGTTAAAGGCAGTTCATCATTGGATTCAGTTATGTCATCTCTGTTCAGTTAAATAGTGTCTGTGCATTTATTTGCAATCAAGTTAGGGTTATTGCTAGTCATGCTAGTTTTCTATCATTTTACTGATAAATGTGGCCTAGCTCTAACTAATACTGTTGAGTCGTGGTTTAAAATGAATGCAATAATGCCAGATGATTACAATCCATGCCATATGCTATATATAGTGTTAATTAGCAATGCTGGGGAATTCTCTGCTTTTCTAAACATTTGGGCCGGTCCTGTCAGTAGACGGGACATCAGAGGGTGAACCCCAATGATCTCAGCTCTTTCTGAAATCATGTCCAATCAAGCAGTCATCTGTGGCAGATGTCCTGCGACTGACTTATGAGCTACTTCATCATGGGTGCACATTCATGCCAAACCCACTTTTACAGTGCAAACTCGCTTCTCATGTTTGCAACCTCCTTATAACACAAACCAAAGAAAAAAAAAGAAGATAATTTTAATTTTCTCCACAATGTCTCAAATTGCTCATTTTGAGATATCATCAAAAAACAATTCTATGGAATTTTAGTAGATACAATCTGAGATAAAGTACACACTCGAAACATATCCAAGAACTCAATTAATTATCATGTGTGATACAATTTTTTCCTTTGGGAAGTTACAATACTGCAATTAAATTTTCAGTCAGACCTACAGCCTCTATCCGCACCTCCACTGATACCCTTATTTGTCTGATTTATATTGGAGGCCCCGCAGGGCCCCTGAGAGAGATTCACCCCAGTGTGAGTCAATGCACTCAATACAGCTAATTACACCACGCTACTTACCAGTCGAGAGCAAATAAGAGATAAGAATTGGACATTAAGTTTTTGTGTTTGATACTGTTTGAAGAAGTTGTTCTAAATGAAGAAGGCAGTAGTTTCAGCTGTGTTGGCTGAAGCTTGCTTTGATTGGACTCAAGGACACTTCCTTCTCTGGTTTCCTCAGAGAACATACCACATAATAATGCAGCTCTTCAGACCACTTACAAAAGGACTGCTTTTGAATTTGAATTTGCTAGAAAAAGGATCAAGCATATCTTTCCAATGCATCCTTCTAAATGACTGTTTCTGCATGTAACGAGATGAAGAAAACCATACTTTACGAGTATAATTGGCAGTAAATTGCTCCCAATCCCCGCCCCCAACCCCACCCTCAACCAATCAATCATTTAGCGTAAACAGAGCGCAGATCCCAGTAGCTAATTTCCTCTGTCCTATTTCCTTTGGCAGCCACTTCACTTCAATTTGTTAAGACGTCCTATTAAATGTGCTGGACAAAGTGGATGGCCCCTGCATTTCAGTGCGCCAGTAAAGAGGGTCAGAGTTGAGCTGGGAGCTGCTAGTGATTACGTGTTTTGATTGGCGTAGCAAGCGATCACTGTCTTTGTGTGTTATTAGTTGAAGCAACTGTAGGTAGGCTAAATCCTCCGATGATTTGTTGTGTACGTTTACCTTGAATTTAACCTTGAAAAGCGATTGAAACAGCCTGCTGCGCTGTCATGTTAAGGCTGTGCCAGCGTCTCGTAAAGTTGCCATGTCCTGTAAAATTCTGAAAGGGATACTTATAGGTCCTTATGCATTAGTGAACTTTACTTTCTTAGTTTTTAACTCCTCCCGCGGGGGTCTGTAACTGCTGTTGTATTCTAAGCCTGTTTACTGTCCCCAGCTTCACCTTCTCCAACCCTGCGCTCTCCCCCTCACTGAGAGTGAAATGGCCTCGCTAGGGCACCCTACACCTCATCAATCATACTGCCCTTCCTTTGCCTGCTCGCAAAAGCCCAATTTAAATTTTTCACATGTGCCTCTTTTCCTGCAATTATGCGCAGCGTATGAAACACTATTGCAGTTAATTTGGCCATTTGAGGAACAATTTAGCATGGGCTTTAGTGCTTCTTTATAGAATCATAAATAGTTCATTAAGGGCAATTTACAGCCGAGTTGCTGAGCGTTATGAGTGATTTTGGAGAATGTCCTTCCTTTTGTAAGCTGGATTTAAGGATGTGTTTCTGTTGTTTGGTGGACAATTAATTTGTTTGATGATAGGTTGGGCGAGTTGCATATGTAGGTGTAGCAGTAGGCATTAGTTGTGCCTATTAACGCTCGGCTGGATGGCGATTTAGCGCTAGTTATGAGGACCATAAATGCGGTTGGTGTACGTCACCTGTGAGGGCATTGCACGTGACGTCATGTCATTGTTGTTGTTCCGGCGCAGTGTGCAAGAGCTGGAGAGGTAAGATCGGCTGGTTAGCGACTCTGTTGCAAATGATTCCTGTGGCACTGGGTGATGTGGACTTTTCTTTTTTTTTTTTTTTTTTGTAGTGGACAGCGGAACTAATCGGCATATAGTCGGCGGCGCTCGTTGTTGTGCGAACTTCTAGAGAAGCGGATGAGTTTCGTGGTTCTTTAATGACGTGCTGTTCCGGTGTGTTTCATATGCCTGTTTAAGGTTATGGTGGGTTGTTCGTCGTCAGTGTCGTTCACTGAACGCTTTAATCAGAAGTCCGGTTCAACCCACGACTGCTGAGTGACTACAAACTTACTGCATGCTGCTGTTTTGCTTAACTTCACGGATATACGAATGCTGAGTGACCACAAACTTACTAGCCCATTTGCTGCTCTACTGGGTAGCTTTATTGACTAGCGTCATTGTGACATCTTCGACCTCGACGGCACCAATAACGTTAACTTTTCTCTTTCATTCTATGAGAATTGGTGTGGATGTTTTCATTACTCGGGACTTGATGTTGGGTGCTCAGAATGTAAAGAGCTGTATTTAAAGTGGCTTTTGATGCTCATTATTCTTAGTCATCACTGTTCATTGTTTTGATTTAAGCTTCCTTTTCTTTTTCCTTTTTTTTGTGTCTATTTATTATTGTGAATGTGTTTTTTTTTTATTCTTTTTGGCTCAAGTGCGGTCTTTGTGGCCCGGTACGAGTTAAACTAACACCTGGTCTGTCTTTTCCTGAGACTGTCTAGGGTATCCGGTTATCCAATGGTTCTCATGAGCGTACCCTGATTTAAGTGGTGAACGTGTAAAATTCAACAAATGTTGTGAGGTGACTATCATCTGGAATGTATCTATGACGAGGATGCCTGTTATCATACTGGTTTGAGACGAACCTTGTGCATTTGGGTCAAACAGTTGTTTTCTTGTGTATATCTTTTTCTGGTTTTCTTTTTCGTGGTGTATGAGTCTGATGTGTGTTCTTTATTGTAGGCCTGGGCGGCAAGGAAACTAAGGGCGGCAGCCCTCCTCATCTTGGTGGTGGTATTTTGGAGTGATTGCTGTGCCACCCGGGGGTGTGTGTGACCGAGTGCAGTGTGAGTGCACGTGTGTTTGTGGTTTTCTTTGTTTCTTTCTTTTTAGGAGAATATAGAGAGGCCTCGTGGGTCGAGGGACTTGGCTGCCATCCCCAATTTCCGTCGCCAGGAGCGTCCAATTTTGTATATCCTTTTTGTTGATGGTGGTTTTCTTTCTTTGTGATTGTTTGGATTATTTTAATCAATAAAAGTGATTTTATTGTTTGTACCTCACCCATGTCTCATACCTGACTCCAGCTGATACGAGCCTGTGAGCCTTGTGTGCTCCTAATAGGTTAAGGGCGATTCCCTGGTAAAAAGCCCCCAGAGTGGCGTAGTTGGTCTATTTATTTCTTGGAGCTGTTCTAAGAGCTCGGTCGCCACATTTGGCGTAGTCGGCAGGGTTCGGTTGTGTGGTCAAAGGTTGAGACAAGGGTGTAAAGTTGTTTGTTGTTGTATTTTTCTTTTTGTAGAACAGTGGTGACTGGTTCGTGAGTATTTTCTTGGGCCCCTATGGTAAGTGAATCCTCTGCTAAATTATGGAGGACGAGTTACAAGTAATGAGGGATTTAATAGCCAAATTGAAGGCTGATAATGAGAGACTGTTGCAGGAGCGGCAACCAGTTGGGTTGTCTGATCCTGGAACAGCCTCTTCTAGCATGGTACCACCAATTATCCCACAGTTAGTTGGTGCTGGTGCTGCGGTGACAGAGAGACTGGTGTTTATACCACGAGACAGACGCTGTCCTAAATTTAGTGGTACCGGTGGTGTCCGTATTAATGAGTGGGTAGAAGAAGCCCAAGCATGTATGCGCGTACGTAATCTTTCTCTTGCAGATCAAGCTTTCTTTCTGTTTGACCACCTTGAAGGCGAAGCTCGTGAAGAGATAAAGTATCGGCCAGAAATTGAGAAAAATGATCCTATTAAAATTATTTCAGCGTTACGTGAAGTGTACGGATGTTCCGAGTCGTACGTTGCTTTACAGGAAGCATTTTTTTCTCGGAAGCAGCAGACAGGTGAGACCTTGCTAGAATTTTCCCTAGCCCTGATGAGCCTATTAGAGAAAGTGAAAGATTGGTCGCCGCATGCTATTACCAACGCTGATGTTGTCGTACGGGATCAATTTGTCGAGTACGTGTCAGATAATGCTCTTCGTAGGGAGCTCAAGCAGCTTATTCGACGACAGCCCACCATGACATTGTTGGAGGTTCGGGGGGAGGCAATTCGATGGGAACGAGAGGGAATGCCAGGCGGTACGCGAGGTCGGAGTCATTCCGTTCCATCATTGGGTGGAATTCAGTATGGGGTACAAGGGGGGGCTGGTTTAGGTTCGAGTTATGGGAACTAATCAGTTGAGTTGAGGGAGCTACGGGAATTGTTGCAGCATCAACAACAGCAGATAAATCAGCTCACGCAAGCCCTTGCCCATAACCAATCAGCCCGTTTTCACCGTCAATACTCTTGTTCAGATCAGTTGATTTGCAGGCGTTGTCAGCAACCGGGCCATTTTGCTCGGGAGTGCAATGGGGAACGCCGTCCCCCTTGCCCTCCACCTAGGCCTTCTGCTGTTCCTTCGGCTTCAGAGTCTAGGCCGTCGCATGTATTACCACCGTCGGGAAACTAGCACCCACCGGGCTGCAGAGCCACAGCTCGGTTGGGGGTGAGTTTGGCTCTCAATTTCCAGGTAGTAACGAGTCGGTATCCCGTTTGGTTTCCGCATGTCCACATTCCATTGTTAAGATTGGGGGAGTCCCGGTGCCCTGTTTAATTGATACTGGCTCCATGGTGTCGACAATTACAGAGCGTTGCTTTCAGCAACAGTTCGAACCAAGGGGCCAGGACCACTTGCAATCGTGTCGTTGGCTGCAGCTCCGAGCGGCTAATGGGCTTGAAATTCCATATATCGGTTATATGGAATTGGACATTGAGTTTTGCGGTAAGGTACTCTCTAACTGCGGGGTGCTGGTGGTATGGAATCCTCCTGGTGACTGGAGTGCTGACGTTCTTGGTATTTTGGGGATGAATGTACTCAGTCGCTGCTATAGGGAGCTTTTCGGGCAACACGGATCCGCCTTGTTTGAATTACCTTTTGTGACACGTGACCCTAGTATTGCGCAGGCGTTTCAGGATTGCCAAAGGGCAACTCGAGTTTCCAACCGGGGAGGTGACGTAAGGGTTCGGGGGCGTAAGGTGTGTCTCGTCCCAGGGGGTACCATGAAATTAGTTGCAGCGACGTGTTCGGCGTCGTATATGGGTAGGACTGTGTTGTTTGAACCCCCAGAGACTGGTCTTCCTGCGGGCCTATTGGCCTCTCCTGCATTGGTACCGGTTGTCGGAGGTACGGTTTATGTGCCTCTGGTCAATGTTGGCATTGCAGATGTGGTGCTTTACCCCACCACAGTTATAGGTGAGTTGAGGGAGGTGTATGTGATGGACTTGCCTCTTGGAGTGGCTGAGGTTCCATCAGTGGTCGCACAGGTTGCTGCTTGTGGTGTTTCAAGTACTCCTGTACTCGACCAAATTGAATCTGTTGATTTAGGGGGGTTATTGGCAGAGGAACAATCACAAGTTAAGGACCTACTCCTAGAATATCAGAGTGTGTTTTCAATGCATGAGGGAGATTTGGGTTGTACTAGATTGTTGTCCCATGAGATCCCACTAACTGATGACGTTCCCGTCCGACAGCGCTATAGGCGAATTCCACCTTCGGAGTATGAGTTGGTAAAAACCCATATTAACCAGTTGCTGGACTCCCAAATCATCCGAGAGAGTTGTAGTCCTTACGCGTCACCCATTGTGCTAGTTAAAAAGAAGGATGGCAGCCTTCGCATGTGCGTCGATTATCGACAACTTAACTCGAAGACACGTAAGGATGCTTTTCCACTACCAAGGATCGAGGAGACGTTGGATTCATTGGCAGGGGCTCGCTGGTTTTCCACATTGGACCTAGCCAGCAGGTACAATCAGGTCCCTGTCTCTGAATCCGACCGACCAAAGACTGCTTTTTGTACTCCATTCGGGCTGTTTGAGTGGAATCGCATGCCATTTGGCCTTTGTAATGCCCCGAGTACATTTCAGCGATTGATGGAGCGACTTTTTGGGGATCAGAGACATCAAACAGTTTTATTGTATCTTGATGATATAATTGTGTTTTCTTCATCAGTGCAGCAACATCTGCAGCGGTTGAGAGTAGTGCTGAGTCGCCTAAGGGCTGAGAATTTGAAGGCCAAATTGGACAAGTGTGCTTTCTTTCGGAAAGAAGTTAAGTATCTGGGGCATGTCATTTCTGCCCAGGGGGTGGCGACGGACCCGGGTAAGATTGAGGCTGTAGCTTGATGGCCTCGTCCGTCCACTGTGTCAGAGCTATGGACCTTTTTGGGTTTCGTAAGCTACTATAGGCGCTTCGTAGAAGGGTTCGCAAGGCTGGCTGCTCCCTTGCACAAATTGGTAGCTGGATCAACTGGAGGGAAGTTGGGTAAGAAATATAAGCAAGGGTTCATTGAGGTGTGGTCTGCGCAGTGCGAGGAGGCTTTGGGGACCTTAAGCACCGGCTTACGATGGCACCTGTTCTGGCATATGCTGATTTTACGAAACCATTTATCGTGGAGGTGGATGCCAGCTATGTGGGATTGGGCGCGATACTCTCGCAAGAAGTCGATGGCAAAGTTCGTCCCGTTGCCTATGCGAGCCGTACTCTTAGGCCTGCGGAGCGTAATACAGCCACGTATAGCTCGATGCGATTAGAATTTTTGGCCCTTAAATGGGCTATGGCTGAAAAGTTTCGCGAGTACCTTTTAGGTAATAAATGTGTCGTACGAACTGATGACAACCCCCTGAGCCACTTGGCCACTGCTAAGCTTGGCGCTACTGAGCAGCGATGGGCAGCTGAATTAGCGGTGTTCGATTTTGAGGTCCAGTATCGATCTGGCCGAACCAATCAGAACGCAGATGCATTGTTTAAATAAAGTTGCTCCTTTACGCTTAAGGAAGGTTAAGGAAAACAGTTTGACACCATGGTATAATGAGCATACTCGCACCCTAAAGAGAGCAGCCCGAAAAATGGAGCGCAGCTGGAGGAAAACAAAACTAGAGGTATTTCGTATTGCTTGGCGGGAAAGTAACATATCCTACAGAAAAGCATTAAAAACTGCTAGATCCGATTACTTTTCTTCTCTTTTAGAAGAAAACAAACATAACCCCAGGTATTTATTCAATACAGTGGCTAAATTAACGAAAAATAAAGCCTCAACAAGTGTTGACATTTCCCAACACCACAGCAGTAATGACTTTATGAACTACTTTACTTCTAAAATCGATACTATTAGAGATAAAATTGCAACCATTCAGCCGTCAGCTACAGTATCACATCAGACAGTGCACTATAGACCCCCTGAGGAACAGTTCCACTCATTCTCTACTATAGGACAGGAAGAATTGTATAAACTTGTTAAATCATCTAAACCAACAACATGTATGTTAGACCCTATACCATCTAAGCTCCTGAAAGAGGTGCTTCCAGAAGTCATAGATCCTCTTCTGACTATTATTAATTCCTCATTGTCATTAGGACATGTCCCCAAAACCTTCAAACTGGCTGTTATTAAGCCTCTCATCAAAAAACCACAACTTGACCCCAAAGAACTAGTTAATTATAGACCAATCTCGAATCTCCCTTTTCTGTCCAAGATACTAGAAAAGGTGGTATCCACACAATTATATTCCTTCTTAGAGAAAAATGGTATATGTGAGGATTTCCAGTCAGGATTTAGACCGTATCATAGTACTGAGACTGCTCTTCTTAGAGTTACAAATGATCTGCTCTTATCATCTGATCGTGGGTGTATCTCTCTATTAGTTTTATTGGATCTTAGTGTTGCGTTTGACACGATTGACCACAACATTCTTTTGCATAGACTTGAATACTTTGTTGGCATCAGTGGAAGTGCATTAGCATGGTTTAAATCGTACTTATATGACCGCCATCAGTTCGTAGCAGTGAATGAAGATGTATCCTATCGATCACAAGTGCAGTATGGAGTACCTCAAGGCTCAGTACTAGGGCCGCTACTCTTCACGCTTTATATGTTACCCTTGGGAGATATCATCAGGAAACATGGTGTTAGCTTTCACTGTTATGCTGATGATACTCAGCTCTATATTTCTTCGCAGCCCGGTGAAACACACCAATTTGAAAAACTAATGGATTGCATAGTCGATATAAAAAACTGGATGACGAGTAATTTCTTACTGCTAAATTCTGAAAAAACAGAGGTGTTAATTATAGGACCTAAAAACTCTGCTTGTAATAACCTAGAACACTGTCTAAGACTTGATGGTTGCTCTGTCAATTCTTCGTCATCAGTTAGGAACCTAGGTGTGCTATTTGATCGCAATCTTTCCTTAGAAAGCCACGTTTCTAGCATTTGTAAAACTGCATTTTTCCATCTCAAAAATATATCTAAATTACGGCCTATGCTCTCAATGTCAAATGCAGAAATGTTAATCCATGCATTTATGACCTCAAGGTTAGATTATTGTAATGCTTTATTGGGTGGTTGTTCTGCACGCTTAGTAAACAAACTACAGCTAGTCCAAAATGCAGCAGCAAGAGTTCTTACTAGAACCAGGAAGTATGGCCATATTAGCCCGGTCCTGTCAACACTGCACTGGCTCCCTATCAAGCATCGCATAGATTTTAAAATATTGCTTATTACTTATAAAGCCCTGAATGGTTTAGCACCTCAGTGTTTGAATGAGCTCCTTTTACATTATAATCCTCTACGTCCATTACGTTCTCAAAACTAAGGCAATTTGATAATACCTAGAATATCAAAATCAACTGCGGGCAGCAGATCCTTTTCCTATTTGGCGCCCAAACTCTGGAATAACCTACCTAACATTGTTCGGGAGGCAGACACACTCTTGCAGTTTAAATCTAGATTAAAGATCCATCGCTTTAACCTGGTATACACATAACATACTAATATGCTTTTATTATCCAAATCCGTTAAAGGATTTTTAGGCTGCATTAATTAGGTAAACCGGAACCGGAAACACTTCCCATAACACCCTATGTACTTGCTACATCATTAGAAGAATGGCATCTACGCTAATATTTGTCTGTTTCTCTCTTGTTCCGAGGTCACCGTGGCCACCAGATCCAGTCTGTGTCCAGATCAGAGGGTCACTGCAGTCACCCGGATCCAGTTCATATCCAGACCAGATGGTGGATCAGCACCTAGAATGGACCTTTACATCCCTGAAAGACAGCGGAGACCAGGACAACTAGAGCCCCAGATACAGATCCCCTGTAAAGACCTTGTCTCAGAGGAGCACCAGGACAAGACCACAGGAAACAGATGATTCTTCTGCACAATCTGACTTTGCTGCAGCCTGGAATTGAACTACTGGTTTCGTCTGGTCAGAGGAGAACTGGCCCCCCAACTGAGCCTAGTTTCTCCCAAGGTTTTTTTCTCCATTCTGTCACCGATGGAGTTTCGGTTCCTTGCCGCTGTCGCCTCTGGCTTGCTTAGTTGGGGACACTTCATCTAGAGCGATATCGTTGACTTGATTGCAAATAAATGCACAGACACTATTTAACTGAACAGAGATGACATCACTGAATCCAATGATGAACTGCCTTTAACTATCATTTTTGCATTATTGACACTGTTTTACTAATTAATGTTGTTCAGTTGCTTTGACGCAATGTATTTTGTTTAAAGCGCTATATAAATAAAGGTGACATTGACATTGACATTGTCTCGCCAGAATGCTGCTGCACGGGAGGAAGGAAACAGCTGGTCTCTGGGTCTGGTAGTACCAGAGCTGTTGAGGCGAGCTGTACAGTCAGAACCTATAGGGATGATCCAGTCTGGGGCTGTTCAGGCCTTGCCTAGCCGTTCTGGTGCAGATATAAGCGCACTGCAGGAGGCTGACCCAGACATCGAGCAGGTGTGGAGTCTGTGGCGACAGCAACGACGTCCAGGGCCTATAGAGAGACAACGTTTGTCTAAGTCCGCGTTGACTTTTCTCCAGCAATGGGAACGGTTGGTGGAGGAAAAGGGCCTCTTGTATCGAAGAGTGTTCCGTCCGGATGGCGGAGAGGAGGTACTGCAGCTGGTGCTGCCAAGAGTTTTGAGATCAGAGGTACTGACACAGCTCCATCAACAGCATGGGCACCAGGGCATCGAACGCACTCTGGAATTGGTGCGACAGCGATGCTACTGGCCGGGCATGGCCGCTGAGGTTGCGCACTGGGTTCAGAGGTGTGAGCGGTGTCAGTTGGCCAAGGCGGCTCCCCCTATTGCTCGAAGTTTCATGGGGCACCTTTTGGCATCTAGGCCCAATGAAATCGTGGCTATGGATTTTACGGTTTTAGAGCCGTCACTTTCAGGGCAGGAGAACGTGTTGGTATTAACTGATGTGTTCAGTAAGTTCACTGTGGCTATTCCGACTTCTGACCAGAGGGCAGAGACTGTTGCCCGAGTCCTGGTGGAAGAGTGGTTTTTCAAGTTTGGGGTTCCGGGGCGGATTCATTCCGACCAGGGCCGCAACTTTGAAGCCGTTTTAATCCAACAGTTGTGCAGTCTTTACCAAGTGACCAAGTCTCGCAGCACTCCGTACCACCCGGCAGGTAATGGCCAGTGTGAACGATTTAATCGTACTTTACATAATCTGCTACGAACTCTGCATACTGGGAAGAAGAGAGATTGGGCATCCTGTTTATCACAGGTTCTGTTCTGTTATAATACCACCCCTCATCAAGCTACTGGCGAGAGTCCTTATTTTTTAATGTTTGGACAGGAGCCAAGGCTGCCGGTAGATTTCTTGCTGGGGCGTGTGCAGGAACCAGCTGCGGTTGGGGTGCATCATTGGGTCGAGGAGCATCAGGCTCGGTTACAGGTGGCCTTTGAGAGTGCTCGGGAATGTCTGAAGGTTGCGGCCACTCGGCGCAAAGTGACACATGATCAGCGGGTAAGGGAGTTACCGTTGCAGGAGGGGCGACGGGTATACCTTCGTGACCATTCAGTACGGGGTCGCCATAAGATTCAGGATTTATGGAGTTCGACCATTTATCAAGTCATAAAGGCAACCCGAGAAACTGGGGGTGCTGTGTATACAGTGGCTCCGGTGGAGGATCTGCGTAAAATCCGTCATGTCCATCGGTCACTGTTGAAGCCCCAAATCTGTGACGAGGTGTCTGAGGAATTATCTGACCTTTTGATAGAGTCGCCAGTTCAATCAGTGGCGGAGGAAGAGTTGGAGGATGTTGATTTGGGTTATGTGGTGCCTGGGGTTCCCCCAGTGGCCCGTGGAAGGATTACTGCAGGTACCCCATTGTTGGGAGGGGTGACTGCTGCTACCCCACCCGACAACACCCCCATTGTGCCGCTTGAGGGTAGTCGTGGCCGAGATACGAATCGATTATCTGTGCTACCGGCTATATCCCCGGGGTCCTCCGATTCGACTCTAGTTTTACGTCGAACAAGACGTCGGGGGGCTGGGGAACATTCCAATATGCACCACCTTCCACGAGCAGTTGGAGGGGTAGACCCGGGAGTGGTTAATTCTCCAGTGCAGGGTCTCAGTCTGTTGTGGTTCTGTTTAGACCATGGCATTAAGTCACCCATGCTTAGTAACTCCGGTATTTGTTTCACCGTCGGGACGACGATGAGAAGTTGGGGGGTAGACTGTAGCAGTAGGCATTAGTTGTGCCTATTAATGCTCGGCTGGATGGCGATTTAGCGCTAGTTATGAGGACCATAAATGCGGTTGGTGTACGTCACCTGTGAGGGCATTGCACGTGACGTCATGTCATTGTTGTTGTTCCGGCGCAGTGTGCAAGAGCTGGGGAGGTAAGATCGGCTGGTTAGCGACTCTGTTGCAAATGATTCCTGTGGCACTGGGTGATGTGGACTTTTCTTTTTTTTTTTTTTTTTGTAGTGGACAGCGGAACTAATCGGCATATAGTCGGCGGCGCTCGTTGTTGTGCGAACTTCTAGAGAAGCGGATGAGTTTCGTGGTTCTTTAATGACGTGCTGTTCCGGTGTGTTTCATATGCCTGTTTAAGGTTATGGTGGGTTGTTCGTCGTCAGTGTCGTTCACTGAACGCTTTAATCAGAAGTCCGGTTCAACCCACGACTGCTGAGTGACTACAAACTTACTGCATGCTGCTGTTTTGCTTAACTTCACGGATATACGAATGCTGAGTGACCACAAACTTACTAGCCCATTTGCTGCTCTACTGGGTAGCTTTATTGACTAGCGTCATTGTGACATCTTCGACCTCGACGGCACCAATAACGTTAACTTTTCTCTTTCATTCTATGAGAATTGGTGTGGATGTTTTCATTACTCGGGACTTGATGTTGGGTGCTCAGAATGTAAAGAGCTGTATTTAAAGTGGCTTTTGATGCTCATTATTCTTAGTCATCACTGTTCATTGTTTTGATTTAAGCTTCCTTTTCTTTTTCCTTTTTTTTGTGTCTATTTATTATTGTGAATGTGTTTTTTTTTTATTCTTTTTGGCTCAAGTGCGGTCTTTGTGGCCCGGTACGAGTTAAATTAACACCTGGTCTGTCTTTTCCTGAGACTGTCTAGGGTATCCGGTTATCCAATGGTTCTCATGAGCGTACCCTGATTTAAGTGGTGAACGTGTAAAATTCAACAAATGTTGTGAGGTGACTATCATCTGGAATGTATCTATGACGAGGATGCCTGTTATCATACTGGTTTGAGACGAACCTTGTGCATTTGGGTCAAACAGTTGTTTTCTTGTGTATTTCTTTTTCTGGTTTTCTTTTTCGTGGTGTATGAGTCTGATGTGTGTTCTTTATTGTAGGCCTGGGCGGCAAGGAAACTAAGGGCGGCAGCCCTCCTCATCTTGGTGGTGGTATTTTGGAGTGATTGCTGTGCCACCCGGGGGTGTGTGTGACTGAGTGCACGTGTGTTTGTGGTTTTCTTTGTTTCTTTCTTTTTAGGAGAATATAGAGAGGCCTCGTGGGTCGAGGGACTTGGCTGCCGTCCCCAATTTCCGTCGCCAGGAGCGTCCAATTTTGTATATCCTTTTTGTTGATGGTGGTTTTCTTTCTTTGTGATTGTTTGGATTATTTTAATCAATAAAAGTGATTTTATTGTTTGTACCTCACCCATGTCTCATACCTGACTCCAGCTGATACGAGCCTGTGAGCCTTGTGTGCTCCTAATAGGTTAAGGGCGATTCCCTGGTAAAAAGTCCCCAGGGTGGCGTAGTTGGTCTATTTATTTCGTGGAGCTGTTCTAAGAGCTCGGTCGCCACATAGGCACTAGGGATGAGTACCGAGAACAGTTTTTTTTTGTTTGTTTGTTTTTACTGGTTTGTAATTCATGCACACACACAGCAGTGAACACACACCGTGAACACAGACCCGGAGCAATGGGCATCATTTATGCTGCAGCACCCGGGGTTTGGTGTCTTGCTTTAAGGACACCTCAGTCGTGGTATTGCCGGCCCAAATCTCAAACCCACAACCTTAGGGTTAGGAGTCAAACTCTCTAACCACTAGGCCACGACTTCACCCATTCTTATTCCCCCTTAATATTTCCCCTGTCATGATGTGTCAAACATGTATTAATTTTTATATATTCCTGTACTGAGCACAGAAGAATATATTTTGAAGAATTTGGTTAACTAAACAGTTGCTGGTCCCCACTGACTTTAATAGTGGGGGGATTTTTGAGTCCTAATTCAAAAATAAAGTTCGGGAGGAGGTGGGTCACTTTCTTAGCTCAGTAGTGTGACAGTTTTTCCAGCCACTTCACCAAATTAATGAAGTGTCATCTTTCCATTAAATAATACAGTTCCTGACATGAATGATGTGCAGTAATTAACACAGCAGTGGGCGAAACGTGACGTCATATATTTCATTGTGTATTTAAGACTGCACTGACTAATCAGCATCCAGGACTAGAGCTATATCTTTAGATTAGATTAGATTCAACTTTATTTTCAGTATGCAGAGTACAAGTACAGAGCTAATGAAATGCAGTTAGCATCCTTTGGCTTGCATGGATGCCTGTTTCTGCCACTAACTAAAAATAAAACAAGGTAATTTTAATTGCAAGGTAGTTATAAAGTCAGAATTGCTTGACATAAACTCGCAATTCTTACTTTTTTCTCACGATTCTGACGCATTTTCTACTACAAAAAAAAGGATTATGTATAAATATATATATATATATATATATATATATATATATATATAGATAGATAGATAGATAGATAGATAGATAGATATATATATTGTTTAAATGTGTATATATATAGTAATTTAGCATCTGCTAAATGACTAAATGTAAATGTAAACATTAACATTGACGATTTACGTTTAATCATTTAGCAGACGCTTTTATCCTAAGCAACTTACAAATGAGAACAATAGAAGCAGTCAGATCAACAAGAGAACAACTACAGTATACAAATACAGAACGCATAGCCAGGTTTTTTTTCTTCTTCAAGAATATGGTAGACAAGAGAAGAAAAGGTAAGGTAAGTGCTAGTATTAGTTGGTTAAGTGCTGGTGAAAAAGATGAGTCTTTGGATGTTTCTTGAAAATGAGTAAAGACTCATGTACGAATTGAGATTGGGAGGTCATTCCACCAGCTGGACACAGTCCAAGAAAAGGTCTGTGAGAGTGATTTTGAACTTCTTTGGGATGGCACCACAAGGCGTCGATCCCTTGCAGAGCGCAAACTTCTGGAGGACACATAAGATTGAACTAGGGACGTTGGTGCTGTGCCAGTGCAATATCATAGAATTTGTGGGAAAATAATGAATGACTGTCTGTGGTGATGGACATCTTGTTTCCTGTTCTTGAGCTCTCAGACTGTGGGCTGGACATGAGAGATGTGAGTCAGTGTGTGTGTCATTACTCAGAGTCACATGAGTGAGTGACTCAACCGTTCTCAGCGCTTCGCTCATGGATGGGACACGGCGATTCCCAGCTCTCTGCGGTGGAGGTGAGACCGTCTGAAGAGCATCTACAGCCCAATGCCTGCAGACAGAAAATCAAAATAAACACTTTTCTGACGTATCGTAAAAAGAAAAACTCGCAAGTTGTATGTGGATGTCAAACTTTAACCTGCAGTTAGATACTCACTGAAATAATGAATGAATAATGAAAGGGCCATAACCACTATAGGCACAGATCTCTGCAGTAATTAGAAAACAGCTCTGTTCATTGTTAGGATGAAAAAGATTTAAAAGTAAAATTTTTAGATGTCTACCAATGCTCATCAATGTCAAACAAAATGGCCAATCAAATCAAAGTAGGCGGAGCTTACAGTTTACATAAACAAATTCCAGGACAAAGCATCAGTTTAGCATTGAAAGATGTGAAATAGAAGTCACAAATCAATATTTGACAATGTTAAACAACCGAACTATGTTTCCATCCAAAGTTGTAAATTTAATAAATGGGCAAAGTTGGAATATTGTATAAAACATTTGTGAAACATCTGATAGCTTTCTGGCCTCCAGCTGCCATCCAGGAGTGTGTCAGCAGGGTCCTGCCTTCAGGATACAGACAATTAGCTGTTTCAGCCGAATTATGAAGTGTCAGCTTCCTTTTCTTCTGGAGTGAGTGCTGGTAAAGCGTACGTCTTATGGATGTCGGAGAGCAGTGTCAGTAACACCAGTGCAATTCAACAAGCTGAATATTAAAGCTGTGTTTAACTGGCTGTGTGCACACAGAGTGAGTGCGTGGGTTTTTTGCCATGTGCAGACGGATTGCTCTTCTGCACGGCTCTGACAAGGCAGGCTGCTAAACAGCATTCTCATGAGGGAAAGCTGTAGCCCATTTATTCCAGATCGGGCAATAACCCCGCATCTGGGCATTGACTCCTGACCAGCTCTTGGGGCAGACCACACACACACAGAGTGTATGTTCAGGGGGTTAGAGTTTTGCATTATACTTTATTATAGCCTTAACTATTTTACAGACATGAATGATTCCTCAAACCATGCAGCTTTTTGAGGTGAGGTGTGTCGTTTTATACGCGATCACCACTATATTGTAGGATTTAAAACCATAGATTTTACTAGCCATGTCTCTTTGCCACACTATCCCAGAGAGTCTTGAGATGAGCCTTAACAAACCTGTAGAGACACAGCAAACACGGGCCCTAAATACGTATACAATACTTGTAGCTCCATGGCTGCTGTCAAAGCTCGTTCTCTTGGCGTGATTTTCTAATGAGAGACGTGTGACCACCTATTCAAAAGGATCTTATGCGTGTCCATGCTGAAGGCTCGCCTGCGTGTTTATGTATGGGTAATTGGGGACTGATAGGACAGGGCTGCTGTTTTGTCAAACGTTCTTCTGTTAATCCAGAGTTAGAACAACTAGACCCGGCCTGACCCCAAGCCTCGGCCCCAATCAGCGTCAGCCGATCATAACTCTCAACTGTCCAGTGTGTTTTCCCCTGTCAAAATATCCTTCTGTCTCCCTGTCAGACATGCCAAGATGATGGCTACAAGACCTTGGCTGTAATTTTCCAGAAATCTGTCGAAATTGCTTAAGTCTTAAATTATGTCTAATTGGCCCCTGAGTTGGGTTACAGCGGGTTGCTTCCAATCACAGCCACACGGACTGAAGAACTCAACGCATTTCCAGCTGTGTAACAATGAGTGCTTACCAACATCAGAGCCATCGCCAAATGTTACCATGTGCTCACTGCCTTGTTTATTTTGGGAAACGGTTGTGGCACGGCCCATCTGTAATGCTCAGTAAAGACAATGCAGTGCTTTTGGAAGGATTCCTAAAGGGAATACATTATTTTATAGCTTATAACTCTGAACCGATGTCATTGGACAGGCTGAACCACGTGGGAGAGTCGGCCAGGACATTTTCTCAAAGATTAAAGACATGGGCCCTTTCAAATTCCACCTTGTTTCTTGGCTACAATACCTTTAATACCCGGATCAACTGCAACCTGAAGCCTTGTCGTTCTCACGGCGTACTGTAAACACACAGGTTTTCAATGAGAGTGCAGAAGTCACTCATTTTCAGTCTGAGATTTCCAACAGAAGTGGTTATATCCTGACATGGCTGACATGGTTCATCTCCAACGAGCATCCCATCTCTGAAGTGTTTTAAGTAGTCAGGTAAGTATTTAGAGCTCATATCAAGTCTCTGTGATGGCCAGCAAGTCAGATATGGGTATTCATCCAAATATGTTTTGCTTGATCTCATTCCATCCATCCGTTCTCCGAACTGCTTGTCCTATGCAGGGTATATATGTCTAATTCATCTCCTGCACATCGAACTGGAGGTCTTTCTGCTGAGGCAGCAGTTCTACCCCATGAGCCACTGCTTTATCCATGACTATCTCATTAAGGTTGCTTTCACACTTGGTTTGATTGTTTGATTGCTCCCTCCTCTCCCTGCTGGACTGTTTCCACATTATATTTTCTTCATTACAAACTGTTGTAAGTTTTCATCATCTAAGCAACAGCTGCTTTCTCCCGTTTCTAGGTACCAAATTATACGGTTGGTGGGTTCACACTCAAGTTTGGAAAAAAAATTTCACATCATCCAAACGAACCAAACTCTGATGTCAACCTGGGTTCAGAAAATAAAACTTAATATCTTTAGTCATTTTACTTCTCAAGTAAATGTTTAGATGTTTATACTAGAAAACATGTCCAAAATACAAAGCAAATTTTTTATAAAGTATACTTACATATGTAAGAAATTAAGATGCATAGAAATCCATGCAAAATATGTACTAAAACTCCCTGAATTTATTTTTTAGGGTTGCGTAACGTGAAGCTGTAATCTTTTAGGTTGTACGTTTCAAATAAAAACACATGATCTTACGAGAAGCACCTTTCATTTGTAAGCTCTTAATTGTCTGAATTAACCAGAAATAGGCATAAGCAAAGGAGGACTGAGTATAAAGCCTGTATCCTGTGTGTGGACTGCAGAGGTGTACTGTACGTCTGGGTGTTTGCCCTGCTCTGTGTGTCCAGGTGGGGCTTTCTCTTGCCCATGCCTCCGCTTCTCTCTCCCTCTCTGGTGCTTCAGCAAACAGCAGCGCTGGGCCGTATTGATCTGATGGCCTCTGTGTTTGCAGTACTGATTTAGATCAGCAGCTCTGCGTTTGGGTCATAAATTATGGGTGGCCATGGACTTTGATTATAGGAAGTGCCCGAGGGCTTGGGATAAGGAGCAGGAGTTTTGACAAAGCAGCCAGAGACTGATCTGAGACAGAGACATTGTTTTGTCCCAAAGATCCAGAGCGTTACTGGTCGATCCATTCAGTTCATCTGCTGTTACAGTGCTCTCTGAGCCTTTGCTCTTTGGCAGTTTAGAGGACTTTGGGTAGTTCTTAGTTATTTATGAAATATCAACTTTGTCTCAGATTGCTGACATGAATCAAAATTAGACTCTTTTAGATTACAAATATGAAAGTGTATAATGCATGCCACATGTAAGCCGACCTGAGTGTGTCAGATGGTTGCAGGTTGTGACTCTTTCTTGCAGGGTCTGTCTGCTGCTGATGAGAAAGTCATGTCACAATGACACAGTGATGACAGAAGGCTGTGGAAGGGATTAGTCCAGTGATTTCAGACAAACACAGCAGGAATCTGTGTGACATTCACAGTCAAATTTACAGTAAACAGTTACTAGTTGTATACCAATCTCTGCAATTACTGAGTACAATTATTTTCCATTCTAATTCTAGTGAATCTTAAATCCAAACTCTTGCAAGTTGAAACACAATGCAAAACTTATTATACAGGAAACCTTACACTCTTGAAAAATAGTGAAAAAACATACCGATCCACATCAAGTATATAGACATCAGAAATCTCCTGAGAATGTTTCAGAACCCAAACTGTTGCAATAGCATCCACTGTGGATGAACAGGATGAGTTTCAGGTGGTTTCAGTACGATCATTGCTCGTTGGTTTTTGCGTAAGGTACGCTTCTGTTCGAGGATGCTCTGAATCATAGGGCATTAAATCATGGTTTTGCTGAAGACGTTTCAGGGGCATTTGAAACACAGTTAGTTGCTTTTTCATGGTGTAATGCAATATTAATGCATTACTTTGAAAGTAGGTTTCCCCAATAATAGAGATGCTTATAGAGCAACATATGGCAAGTACTGTCTAGCTTTCCTCTGTTCTAAATCAGCAACGTGTCCATCATTACGGCCTTATTACAGACGGGGTCAGAGGTCACGCTGCTGGCCAGATGACAGTGCGCTGATTGTAGGCCTGTAATTCTGTCATATGATTATCACATTAGTACTCGAGGAGATAGATGGCTTGTGTTTCGTGACCTCATTGTGAGATTCAGGAGAGCGTCTCCTTTAGATGCTGATGGACCTCCATGCTAGAAATGGGGGGGGGGGGTGTCTCTGTTTACACCACTGATCAAGTGTCTCTGTCCTGCTATTATACATAACACACGTGAGCTCAGTCTGTGATCTGTGTGTGTGAGAGAGATGTGACTCCAGTTCCAGTGAGTGTCATTAACCAGAATGCAGCGGCTGAAAGCCTTGTTTGACATTCCAGCACTATCAGTGTGGCAGAATAACATGTTTACTCTGCAGACGCCATTAATCCATAAAGTCCAACTTCCTTAAATAATTCATCGAAACACACTCCCGCTCACAATAATGTGATGCAGTCTTACAGCTGGTCTGAGAGGAACTTTACATCCTTTACCTTTATGTAAACTATGGGGAAGTTTGGCAGAAGCATATAAAAGGCGTTAATAAGCATGTTTCCCAGCATATTAACTTACAGAGAGTGTTAATGGGTCCGAGGCGCTGGAGGTTTGTAATCACACGGGCCAGAGCTGAGTGGACACACCAGCGGTCTGACAGGTGCAGAACAAATCCCTTTCAGCTCCCAAATTGTGCAATAGATTATCTAAATGAAAATGACACAAAGAACATATCTTTTTATGTGTGTTATTGTATTTAGCAGTAGCAGTATTCGTTTGTTTTGCAGTTCACTTAATAGTCTAGTGATAAGAATCTTTAAAAGAACTGAAATGATTGCAAATTGTATGTGTATAAAAACGTAATATCTTTGGACTAAAATAAAGTCTGAGTTGGTGTTTTCATTGAGTGATGGTGACTCTGTGTGGCTGATTGAGCTGTAATTAACCTGTGATCAGCAGATCTCTGCATCAGTAAACAACAGGCCTCTGTAAGAGGGACACATGCTCCTCCTCAAAGACTTCGTTGTCATGATAACGGGGTCAAAGCACCTTTCACTGCAGAGCCAATGCTGTCTGCAGGGGTCCCACCATACACATGAACTATTTAAGAATAAAGCTAATAGTAATATGTATTATTTGTAGCTTCTTTTCTTTTGAGGATTTAAGAGAAGTTCAGTTTTCTGGATTTCTTAAGAATGGTCTTTCCAGGAATTCAGTTTTTCATAAGATGTGTCATGCCGTTAAAAAGAATTTTATTTTGTGAATCTGGCTCCTGAAATGCAGAAGTCAGTCGTTTTCATACAGGGCGCTTGTTTGCCTCCACTGGAAAATCCAAATAATACAAGACCTAAGTAAAAGGAAAGGGATCCATACATATGTGTGTTTGCACAAAGTCAATACATATATGAACTTTATACATAAGTTTTGCTCTGGGCACATTTATGGCAAACACAAACAAAATTTGTGGTCCTTCCAGTGAAGGTCTGATGTAAAAAGCTGTGGAACCTTTTATGTGATCTGGCGTCCAGGAGCCTTGAGAAAATATTATGCTTTCCACTGGTCCGAGCTCCTCAGCTGCGCTAAAGGAAAAACACTTCGAGAAATGAGGGGTCAAATGTCCAAAGTGGGATTTTCGCCACATGAACTGTGAAGATACACACACTCACACACAGTGTGCAGAGTGCACTGGAGAGCGTGAGAGTAAAGAGAGAAGGGCACAGATCACCCATGTAGATGGCTGGGATGGTGCAAACCTCTCACTAACCTGCAGTAGACCGAACATCCTGTCTGAGCTGCATGCTTGCATTATGGGAGTGCAAATACTGGCAAACAGGTTTATAGAGGGCAAGACAAAGAATATTCCTAGGGCAAGCATGGGTCTTCGGTGAACAAACAATATCCAGAGGGCTAAGCAAGAGGGGTAATCCAGTATCCAGAGCAAAGGGTCAAAACACTGGAAACAGGGCAAGGAAGGAAAAAGACTAAACTATAAAAACTAGAAACTAAGATAAGACTATGAAAACTATAAACCATTATTAAAAACAAAATGGAAAAAAAAAACATATATGTTGCATGCAATTCCCTATAGCCTATATTTAATATTTGGAATATCCATTTTCATATTGTATTAGGTTCTTTGATAAGGTTACAGTACGAAGGCTTACGTAGCAAGGTAACTTGCATGATGTCCCCGATGCGGGGGTCGTCTCATTACTTGCGGACCCTGTGGGTCGGGTTGGGGCGGGTAAAGAAATTTTACTTTATTTGCAGTGTGGGCTGGGGCGGGCCAAATAATTTCATAAACGCGGGACCCGCTGGTTGAAAAAAAAAACAACCCACACATCACTAGTGCAGAATACTCGGCAGTTTATGAGAAGAAGTCCAATGCTTATAAAGCATGTCTGATGATTGTGTGGGGTGTGTGTGTGTGTGTGTGTGATTGTTCTCAGGTGAACTTGTGATTGGTACAATGGATCATGGGAAATGTAGTCCAGGGTGTACTGTGTAGTGTGAAAGTCTGTGTGGTGAATTAACAGCAGTTCAGTTACCGGATCATGACAATAATAGTGTAGAATATGTCCTTCAGCTGTTTATTCAGAATGCATGTCATCTTTTAACCATATAGACTTGCAGGAATTTCAACTCCTGCTTGCAATGTTTCTCTCTGTCCAGAGAAATATTACAAGGATTAAGTCAAAATACTTTGAGAATAAAATCATTACGAGAATAAAGTCGTAATACTACGAGAATAAAGTCAAAATATTACGAGAATAAAGTCTAAATGTTTAGAGGATTTAAATAGTAGAAATTAAAGTTATATTATTTTGAGTGTAGGCCTTTATTCCACATGTAAATGTCCCGGATTGAGAGCACTGGGAGAAGTTGAAGGCCACCAGGATTGATTTGAATATTGTTGTGTCCGAGTGGCCGCATCGTCTTACTGGGATGAGGAAGAGTCAATTTTAAGGATTTGCGGAAACAGTTTAATATCAAGAATATGATATTTATTAACAGAATGAACAGGAACAACTTTTTATCTTAACATCAGCTCCCTCACCCAATCGACATTCCTTCGGGGGGCGCTGTAGCTCTCTTATTTAATGCTTTTTTTTAAAACACTATAAATATCTATGGGATTATTAGCAAAAATCATATCATCACTATCATACTTGCGGGAACAGTATGATTGGAAATAATATTTCATATTTTCCATTGCATTCGTTATTTGTAGTGCGCCAGCCACCCAATAGCAATAAAATTCAACTTTAATCTCGTAATATTTCGACCTTAACCTCGTAATATTTCAACTTTATTCACAAAATATTTCGACTTTAATCTCGTAGTATCACGACTTTATTCTTGAAACATTTCGACTTTATTCTTGTAATATTTCAACTTTATTCTCATAATATTTCAACTTTATTCTTGTAATATTTAGACTTTATTCTCGTAGTATTAAGACTTTATTCTCGAAACATTTCGACTTTATTCTCATAATATTTAAACTTTATTCTTGTAATATTTAAACTTTATTCTCATAATATTTAGACTTTATTCTCGTAGTTTTAAGACTTTATTCTCGAAACATTTCGACTTTATTCTTGTAATATTTCAACTTTATTCTTGTAATATTTCAACTTTATTCTCATAATATTTAAACTTTATTCTCATAATATTTAGACTTTATTCTCGTAGTTTTAAGACTTTATTCTCGAAACATTTCGACTTTATTCTTGTAATATTTCAACTTTATTCTTGTAATATTTCAACTTTATTCTCATAATATTTAAACTTTATTCTCATAATATTTAGACTTTATTCTCGTAGTTTTAAGACTTTATTCTCGAAACATTTCGACTTTATTCTTGTAATATTTCAACTTTATTCTTGTAATATTTCAACTTTATTCTTGTAATATTTCAACTTTATTCTCATAATATTTAAACTTTATTCTCATAATATTTAGACTTTATTCTCGTAGTTTTAAGACTTTATTCTCGAAACATTTCGACTTTATTCTTGTAATATTTCAATTTTATTCTTGTAATATTTCAACTTTATTCTCATAATATTTAGACTTTATTCTCATAGTATTACGACTTTATTCTTGAAACATTTCGACTTTATTCTTGTAATATTTCAACTTTATTCTCGTAGTATTAAGACTTTATTCTCGAAACATTTCGACTTTATTCTCATAATATTTAAACTTTATTCTTGTAATATTTAAACTTTATTCTCATAATATTTAGACTTTATTCTCGTAGTTTTAAGACTTTATTCTCGAAACATTTCGACTTTATTCTTGTAATATTTCAACTTTATTCTTGTAATATTTCAACTTTATTCTCATAATATTTAAACTTTATTCTCATAATATTTAGACTTTATTCTCGTAGTTTTAAGACTTTATTCTCGAAACATTTCGACTTTATTCTTGTAATATTTCAACTTTATTCTTGTAATATTTCAACTTTATTCTCATAATATTTAAACTTTATTCTCATAATATTTAGACTTTATTCTCGTAGTTTTAAGACTTTATTCTCGAAACATTTCGACTTTATTCTTGTAATATTTCAACTTTATTCTTGTAATATTTCAACTTTATTCTTGTAATATTTCAACTTTATTCTCATAATATTTAAACTTTATTCTCATAATATTTAGACTTTATTCTCGTAGTTTTAAGACTTTATTCTCGAAACATTTCGACTTTATTCTTGTAATATTTCAACTTTATTCTTGTAATATTTCAACTTTATTCTCATAATATTTAGACTTTATTCTCATAATATTTAGACTTTATTCTCGTAGTTTTAAGACTTTATTCTCGAAACATTTCGACTTTATTCTTGTAATATTTCAACTTTATTCTTGTAATATTTCAACTTTATTCTCATAATATTTAGACTTTATTCTCATAGTATTACGACTTTATTCTTGTAATATTTCAACTTTATTCTTGTAATATTTCAACTTTATTCTCATAATATTTAGACTTTATTCTCATAGTATTACGACTTTATTCTTGAAACATTTCGACTTTATTCTTGTAATATTTCAACTTTATTCTCATAATATTTAGACTTTATTCTTGTAATATTTAGACTTTATTCTCGTAGTATTAAGACTTTATTCTCGAAACATTTCGACTTTATTCTCATAATATTTAAACTTTATTCTTGTAATATTTAAACTTTATTCTCATAATATTTAGACTTTATTCTCGTAGTTTTAAGACTTTATTCTCGAAACATTTCGACTTTATTCTTGTAATATTTCAACTTTATTCTTGTAATATTTCGACTTTATTCTCATAATATTTAAACTTTATTCTTGTAATATTTAAACTTTATTCTCATAATATTTAGACTTTATTCTCGTAGTTTTAAGACTTTATTCTCGAAACATTTCAACTTTATTCTCATAATATTTCAACTTTATTCTTGTAATATTTAGACTTTATTCTCGTAGTATTAAGACTTTATTCTCGAAACATTTCGACTTTATTCTCATAATATTTAAACTTTATTCTTGTAATATTTAAACTTTATTCTCATAATATTTAGACTTTATTCTCGTAGTTTTAAGACTTTATTCTCGAAACATTTCGACTTTATTCTTGTAATATTTCAACTTTATTCTTGTAATATTTCAACTTTATTCTCATAATATTTAAACTTTATTCTCATAATATTTAGACTTTATTCTCGTAGTTTTAAGACTTTATTCTCGAAACATTTAGACTTTATTCTTGTAATATTTCAACTTTATTCTTGTAATATTTCAACTTTATTCTCATAATATTTAAACTTTATTCTCATAATATTTAGACTTTATTCTCGTAGTTTTAAGACTTTATTCTCGAAACATTTCGACTTTATTCTTGTAATATTTCAACTTTATTCTTGTAATATTTCAACTCTATTCTTGTAATATTTCAACTTTATTCTCATAATATTTAAACTTTATTCTCATAATATTTAGACTTTATTCTCGTAGTTTTAAGACTTTATTCTCGAAACATTTCGACTTTATTCTTGTAATATTTCAACTTTATTCTTGTAATATTTCAACTTTATTCTCATAATATTTAGACTTTATTCTCATAATATTTAGACTTTATTCTCGTAGTTTTAAGACTTTATTCTCGAAACATTTCGACTTTATTCTTGTAATATTTCAACTTTATTCTTGTAATATTTCAACTTTATTCTCATAATATTTAGACTTTATTCTCATAGTATTACGACTTTATTCTTGTAATATTTCAACTTTATTCTTGTAATATTTCAACTTTATTCTCATAATATTTAGACTTTATTCTCATAGTATTACGACTTTATTCTTGAAACATTTCGACTTTATTCTTGTAATATTTCAACTTTATTCTCATAATATTTCAACTTTATTCTTGTAATATTTAGACTTTATTCTCGTAGTATTAAGACTTTATTCTCGAAACATTTCGACTTTATTCTCATAATATTTAAACTTTATTCTTGTAATATTTAAACTTTATTCTCATAATATTTAGACTTTATTCTCGTAGTTTTAAGACTTTATTCTCGAAACATTTCGACTTTATTCTTGTAATATTTCAACTTTATTCTTGTAATATTTCAACTTTATTCTCATAATATTTAAACTTTATTCTCATAATATTTAGACTTTATTCTCGTAGTTTTAAGACTTTATTCTCGAAACATTTCGACTTTATTCTTGTAATATTTCAACTTTATTCTTGTAATATTTCAACTTTATTCTCATAATATTTAAACTTTATTCTCATAATATTTAGACTTTATTCTCGTAGTTTTAAGACTTTATTCTCGAAACATTTCGACTTTATTCTTGTAATATTTCAACTTTATTCTTGTAATATTTCAACTTTATTCTTGTAATATTTCAACTTTATTCTCATAATATTTAAACTTTATTCTCATAATATTTAGACTTTATTCTCGTAGTTTTAAGACTTTATTCTCGAAACATTTCGACTTTATTCTTGTAATATTTCAACTTTATTCTTGTAATATTTCAACTTTATTCTCATAATATTTAGACTTTATTCTCATAATATTTAGACTTTATTCTCGTAGTTTTAAGACTTTATTCTCGAAACATTTCGACTTTATTCTTGTAATATTTCAACTTTATTCTTGTAATATTTCAACTTTATTCTCATAATATTTAGACTTTATTCTCATAGTATTACGACTTTATTCTTGAAACATTTCGACTTTATTCTTGTAATATTTCAACTTTATTCTCGTAGTATTAAGACTCTATTCTCGAAACATTTCGACTTTATTCTCATAATATTTCAACTTTATTCTTGTAATATTTCAACTTTATTCTCATAATATTTAGACTTTATTCTCATAGTATTACGACTTTATTCTTGAAACATTTCGACTTTATTCTTGTAATATTTCAACTTTATTCTTGTAATATTTCAACTTTATTCTCATAATATTTAGACTTTATTCTCGTAGTATTAAGACTTTATTCTCTAAACATTTCGACTTTATTCTCATAATATTTCAAATTTATTCTCTTAGTAGGCCTATTACAACTTCATTCTTGAAATATTTTGACTTTATTCTCGAAATATTATAACTTTAATCTCTTAATCTCAGAATTTTTTTTAAACGTGGCACTAAAACGCCGTTGTACCTAACCCTACCCCATGTAGTTACCTTATATATAACTTCAAAACGATCAAAATGATTGCAGTAGTTGTCAGTGCTGGGTTATCAGTCTTTCTCGAGAATGCTTCCTGATCAAATCTCTTTCTCGATGTCCTTTACCTGCCAGACCCTCTTGATTAATCACGAAGAGTTTGACCCTCAGGAGAACCAGCCGCTCGGGGCATTTCCACAGATAGCCAGGTAAGTCTTTTATCCTGGTGTGGATCTCACTAAACGCCCCCCTCTTGTTTCCTGTTTTGGTTGGGAGAATGTTATCAGGCAGTTGGCTGGTCCTCCTATTGTCCCCTAGCCGTCCCGTTTGTGGGGTCAGACCGGTTAGTGGTTACATCTTGAAACAGCATGGTGTTGAGCGAAAGGTTGTGGCTTTTGCTTGGAGTCTCCATCCTTCTTCTGAGCTCCAGGGTCATCTGAGTGCTCCACATGCCCACAGGGCAGCAGGGACGGGCCACAGCTGCTGGAGTCTACAGGACAGGACTTTAATAAGGCGGTCAGGGCTGAGCCCAGTAGGTGGTGTTACAGCTCTAATCCTCTCAGACCCATAAAGCAGCACCCAGCAGCTCTCATCCATTTAGCCGGAGCATCACGAGACCCCAGGATCCGGCTGATTAGTTCCACTGACCTAAGAGCCGCCGGCCATTTGTTGCCACACCCTTCTGGCACTTTGGATGGCGTGATGACATGCTTTGCTATTTCAGAAACGCTGCCAGTGGGTACATTTTTATAGCAAAAATGTACGGCTAACAAGACTTGATAGCCAGTTGTGATCAAATCAAGGTGAATCCAACAAAGAAAAAAAACTTGGAAAAAGAAAGAATTCTAGTAAATATTTGTCTTTCTAATAAAACGGACATCAAATTACATTATTATTATTTTTCTATTAATCTGAGGCACTATTTTTTCTGTGCACACCCCACACAGTTCCTCAGGCTATTGTGACAAAACAAATATTTACCTTAAAAACTATAAATTACATTAAAATCACATTACTTTACTGGAATTAATTTTATTCATTTCAAATAACTTTTATAAACTACTAAATATAGACTTAATTGGCTTTCTTTTTTGTTTTTTTATTTAGGGGTGAAATGTTACCTCATAAGTCACATAGCTGCACCTTAAAAACACTCTTGAAATGGCAACACACTGTAAACTAAAATCTTGATATATATATATATATATATATATATATATATATATATATATACAGTACAGACCAAAAGTTTGGACACACCTTCTCATTCAAAGAGGTTTCTTTATTTTCATGACTATGAAAATTGTAGATTCACACTGAAGGCATCAAAACTATGAATTAGCACATGTGGAATTATATACATAACAAAAAAGTGTGAAACAACTGAAAATATGTCATATTGTAGGTTCTTCAAAGTAGCCACCTTTTGCTTTGATTACTGCTTTGCACACTCTTGGCTTTCTCTTGATGAGCTTCAAGAGGTAGTCACCTGAAATGGTCTTCAACAGTCTTGAAGGAGTTCCCCGAGAGATGCTTAGCACTTGTTGGCCCTTTTGCCTTCTGTCTGCGGTCCAGCTCACCCCTAAACCATCTGGATTGGGTTCAGGTCCGGTGACTGTGGAGGCCAGGTCATCTGGCGCAGCACCCCATCACTCTCCTTCTTGCTCAAATAGTCCTGGATGCCTTCAGTGTGACTCTACAATTTTCATAGTCATGAAAATAAAGAAAACTCTTTGAATGAGAAGGTGTGTCCAAACTTTTGGTCTGTACTGTAATATATATATATATATATATATATATATATATATATATATATATATAATTACATTTTTTTTTTTTTTTTACAATTATTTCTAACTTTTAAAATTTAAAGCGGTACCAGCTTGCTTGTAGCACCCTTTGGCCCAGTTTGAACGCTTCTCTCTCCAGCAGCTGAAAATGCCTCCAGAGGAAAGCTGCAGGCCTCAATCAGTAAAAGATGATTTCAGGCCTCATGATGCTGATCCCTAGATCTCCAGACGGTGTTCAATGCGATATGTTTAATGGCTAATGTTCTTACTGCCGTCCTGCTGCTGCAGATAGTCAGTCAGACTCACCCTCAGGCTGCAGATCCTTTCACGGACAAGACACCCCGCAGACCTCATCATCAATAACATGACGCCAATGCATGTTCTTTTTATCTTCTTTTCAGCATTAACTTTTTCCAGAAAGTTGTCGAAATCCAGGTCAAACAGAGTTTCAACATGTAGCACTTTGAGTCTGGCGCTGAAGTGTCTGAATAGGCTTGTTTCCCTCTTATTCATGAAGTACTCAGAGCATCTTGTCTCAAAGTAGGGCAATGTGAACACTGGATCAACAACAAGGTGTCCATTAAACAGCAACGCTGAGGTCCACAGACCCCTCCAGTCTTCCAGACCACTGGCCTGAGTGAGTCTCTGTGAGTCTGGAAGTTCCTCTCAAGAACCATTTCTTCCTGTTTAGAATGCTCTTGATTGATAGGAATTGAAATGTACAGTGTAAGGCCAAATGTTGTGGATGTTTCATTTCCAAAGTATTCAGTGGGATTCAGGTCAGTTAGAATGGTTCACTAACACTCAATTTCGAGTCCACTTCAACTTGTCAACATGTCAGCTAGGTATGGCCTTAGTTTGTGATGTGCTGTTGGAGATTGGTGATCTAACCCAAGTGGACAGGGTCAAGCTGGGCTGAAATGAGGGCGCTTAAGCATGCATCTCAGCACCAGGCTGAAGGCCAGAGGTCTGGTGACTCCAGAGCGTCTGGTCAAAGACTCCCAGAGGCGGTGTGAACCCCACACTGAGAACTTAGAGACGTGCTCTGCTAGATGAGATAATGCTAATGAGGACTCACAGGGTGAAACAAAATGGCTTAATTGTATTGAGTTCATCCCGTGTTACAGCACAAAGGCTTGGGGAGGTTACGCTCACACATGAGGCTTATTGTAATCTCTCTGTAATTACCAAGCCAAGGCATCTTCTCATGGGAGCAGAGGGCCATCCTCGCTGCACTATTCACACATATCGTTAAGGAAGTATCAATTCCTTACTAGGAAGAGACACAAAAGCTTGACAAAACCACATTCAGAGCACCTTTGTTGGGTGCCAGCGGACGCAGCGAGCACCTGTGGTGAACAAAGGTGGCCTTTCTGCCGTGGATGTGTACCCTGGTACCCGCTGTCACCGATCCCAGCTGCACTGCATTCAGCCTGACACGTATTCATCTCCGTTTGTCAGGGTATTTTACCGTGGTATTAAGATGTCATCTGTCAGATGCGCTTCTCTTCACTAATGAGTCTGTAGTGCATTATTACACTGTTAACTGCAATAAAATGCATCTGCATCCCGATCTCAACAGTTCTGAAGAGCACTCTTGAACATGTTTTATAACAAGTCAGACTGGCAGAAAGTGTCCCAATAAATCTTAAATGCATAGTAGTTTAAGACATATAAATTGGCATATTTTCATTACAAATAAACACATTTTCACATTTTGCTCCCAAATTCTCTGTATCTAGGAAGGATTTCTTGTTTAACTGTATTCTTCTGTACTGTAGATGAAGTTGATGGAGTGATGTTTAAGCTGCCTTTGTCATTTTAAAATGTGCCATAAACAAAAGTTTGCACAGAGGCATCAGAAGAGTCTGAGAGAATAAAGATGTGTGTGTGTGTGTGTGTGTGCGTGCGTGCGTGTGTGTGTGTGTGTGTGTGTGTGTGTGTGTGTGTGCGTGCGTGCGTGCGTGCGTGCGTGCGTGTGTGTGTGTGTGTGTGTGTGTGTTTGTGTGTGTGTGTGTGTGCGTGCGTGCGTGTGTGTGTGTGTGTGTATGTGTCCGCTGGTATGTTCTGTGAGGCTAGTATTGTGCAGGACATGCTTTATACATGCAGAAATCTGGACACATTTCCAGAGCCAGCTGCACACACAACAAAACCAGCACCCAGCTGCAGACTTGAGTCCAGATTGCCCCCCCCCCCCTCTGTGTGTGTGTCTGTGTGTGTGTGTGTGTGTGTGTGCGTCTCTCTCTGTGTGTCTCTCTCTCTGTGTGTGTGTCTCTCTCTCTGCCCTACACTCACTCTTCTCATGCATGTCCTGGGTCACAGGTTTGTTGTAATGCTAATAACTTTGCTGAACAGAAAAAGAAAGATGTTAAATGTTGTTTCCAGTCAAAACATTAAAGAAAAGAAAAATAAAGACCATTAGAAGCCACAATGAATCAAATGAGTCACATGACAATGAGTTTGATTTCCATGTGCATGCATGAAGAACGATGGCGCTGTGAATGAATGGCAACAGTCTCTGTCAAGTTACAAAAGATGAATAATCCAATAAAGGACCGTTAAAAGGGACAGTTCACTTACCCATTTACTCACTGTAACGACGGGGTGAAAGGAGTGGCAGGAAGCAAGTGCGAGTTAACAATGTTTAATGAAATCAGTGATACAGTACATAAAGAAGAGACAAGGATGACGCTGAAGGGAATACACAGTCCAGGATGGTGCAGGTGAGTGAAGGATCCGGATGGTGGAGATAAGTTGGCAGCAGGAGAGGGTGACACAGGAACTGCGGGGAAGCGTGCAGAAGGTAAGTGATGTTGCTGTTGGTGATGTGCGAAGAGAGGACAGGGTTCCGGGGAGACACGGACATCCAACGCAGAAACATACAAGAAAGCAAACATCAGACGAAGTACATGAAACAATGCTCTCACAAACCCAAGATGCTAGACAGACCAATATATAGGGATGAGTAATGAGTGACAGCTGTTGCTGATGACAATTAGCGGAGATGCCCACAAACCAATCAGTGCTGACGCGTAACACACAGACTTCACCCACAAAGTGCAAAACCCAGAGATCACGGTTACCAACCGTGACAGTACCCCCCCCCCCCCCCCCCTCTAGGAATGCCTCCTCAAGTTCCCAGAAGGGCCTACCTGCTGATTGTAATCATCAATAAGGGAGTGATCCAGTATGTCCCTAGCAGGTACCCAACTCCTCTCCTCCGGACCGTAACCTTCCCAGTCCACCAAGTACTGGAATCCTCATCCCCTCCGTCTCGAGTCCAGAATACGATTTACCGAATAAGTTGGTTCCCCATCTACGAGACGCGGCGGTGGGGGAACCGGGGTAGGCGGATTAATATGTGAATAAAACACGGGTTTAATTTTGGACACATGGAAGGGCGGGATGAATTCTCCTGTACGGTGGAGGTAGTTTGAGGCGGACTGTCACCGGACTACTAATCTTGGTGACAGGAAACGGGCCAATAAATTTGGAAACTAATTTGTTAGAAATGGAGCGGAGAGGAATATTGTTAGTAGAAAGCCACACTTTTTGACCCACGACGTAAACAGGAGGCTTTGACCGGTGGCGATCGGCCTTGGCCTTAGTGCGCTCCCTCATCCGGAGCAGAGTCTTGCAGGCTCTGGTCCAGGTGTGGTGACACCTCTGTACAAATGTGTGAGCGGAGGGGACCGCGAATTCAGATTCCAGACTAGGAAAAACCGGTGGCTGGTAACCTAAGCTGCACTGGAACGGAGAGAGGCCCGTGGCTGACACTGGTAACTGGTAGAGCTCGGTGTAGCTGTTTTTATTTTATTTTTTCTCTAGAATCTTTATCTTACTATCACTCTCTGTTTTTAAAAGTGGTAAAATATAACTTAATTCACACCATATTTCTGATATTATCGATCAATCTTATCAGATTAACTTTGATCGTTCACTTTTATTTTATATCCGTGAGTGCAGTACACCTGCAAAGCGTTAGCACTCGTTAGCTTGTCATTAGCGTTTTCATTCGAACCTATCGCTGTTTTCTTTTCTCCTCTCTCTCCCTCCAGTTTTTCACAAGTTCATCAAACAACCGCAGTAAGAATATTTCATCAAGCACGGTGAGTAATGGCTTCTCCCGTCATTGTTACTTGCACCTCTTGCCACATGTACAGTTTATCTATCTCTGTCGCTGATGAGGGATTCACATGTGATAAATGCAGGGAAATAGTTAGGCTGACAGAGAAGATTTCAGAATTAGAGACACCCATCCAAACTTTAATTGAGGACAGTAAGAATGTTAGGGCTCTAGATATGGCTTTGGATGCGTCTAGCTCAGGGATTCCAGTACATTGTTCGGTTCCGGAAACAGAGCCCCTGCAGCAGGGCAACTGGGTGACGGTGAGGCAGCGTAGTCGTGGGTCAAAACACCGCTCTTCTGTTCCGATCAAAACATTAAACAGGTTCTCACCACTCAGTGATGCACCCACTGAGAAACCTGATGAAAGTGCTCTAGTTATTGGTGATTCTTTTGTACAGAACGTGAATATAGAGACACCAGCCACCATAGTCAAATGTTTACCGGGAGCCAGAGCGCCTGACATCTTGGCAAATTTAAAAGTGCTGGCTAATGCTAAACGTAAATACAGTAAGATTGTTATTCATGCCGGCGCTAATGATGTTCGACTTCGCCAGTCGGAGATCACTAAAAATAACATTAAAGAGGTGTGTGAACTTGCAAGCACGATGTCAGACACTGTAATATGCTCTGGTCCCCTCCCTGCTTACCGTGGTGATGAGATGCATAGCAGATTGTCATCACTCAATGGCTGGATGTCTAAGTGGTGCCCACAGAATAACATAGGTTTCATAGACAATTGGACGAGCTTTTGGGGCAGACCTTACCTGTTGAAAAGAGATGGTCTTCATCCCTCCTGGGGTGGCGCCACTCTTCTCTCTAGAAATATGGCAAATAGTCTTAGTGTTTATACTTGACTAACTGGGGCCCAGGTCAGGAAGCAGACAGACTGGCTAAACCGACCGTCTGCTAGCTGCCTCCCGTCACAGAGGTCAGTTAATTCTCAGCACATAGAGACTCTTTCACCTAGATATCACACTATAGAGACTGTGTCTGTTCCCCGAACTAGAAAATACAAAAAACGTCCAAACCAAGTTAAGATTAACAATTTAATTGAGGTTCAACAAATAAAAAACAGAAGCAATATGGATAAACAAATGATAAAGCTTGGCTTATTGAATATCAGATCCCTTTCTACGAAAACACTTTTTGTAAATAATATGATCACTGATCATAATATAGATGTACTCTGTTTGACAGAAACCTGGCTAAAACCTGATGATTACATTATTTTAAATGAGTCCACCCCCCAAGATTACTGTTATAAACATGAGCCACGTCTAAAAGGCAAAGGGGGAGGTGTTGCTTCAATTTATAACAACGTTTTCAGGATTTCTCAGAGGGCAGGCTTCAAGTATAACTTGTTTGAAGTAATGGTGCTTCATATAACATTATCCAGAGACACAAATGTTAATGATAAATCCCCTGTTATGTTTGTACTGGCTACTGTATACAGGCCACCAGGGCACCATACAGACTTTATTAACTGCCTAAAAATCTTGGCTGCAAACCTGTCTACGTGTGATCACCATGGTCAAGACAATAAACTACATGAAATCGCACCTTTGTAAGATATCAGTCAGCACTATGAACTATGTGTGTGTGTGTGTATTTTGTAGTTTTTCATATGTATCATTACATTATTCAAGTAAGCTCCAGGCCAGTACCTGCATTTAAAGTTGTAATCCGACAAAGGACACAGTAAACCAGTGTAAGTAACCTCGGTCTTGGTTAAGCCTTGGTTAAGTCTCTTCCATTATGATGTAAAACATAAAAACAAAAACTATACTGACAGGATTGTCCGTGGCCTTTGAAGTGTGTACACTCAACTTTGGGACACAGCTATTGTCTCGTGGCACATGTTCAGGACCAGCACCTGAGCGGGAGGAAGTGTTCAGGTGAAGCAGCCGCTAGTCTTCATGGTGTCTCTTACATTAGTGCGTGACATTAGCGTTTCAGGGCACAGCGCAGAAACACGACCTGACTAATTACTGAAGACAATGCTGGGTTATGCCTTCTGCTAGAATCCACCTTCATGCTTTCCTCTTCTTAGCGAAAGAGCAGGGATTGGATTTCATAAAATACTAAGCATTGTTTTTTTTACTTTTAACACACAAACGCATAAAATGGGCTTACTGAAAATACACAGTTATGTGTACAGAGAAAGCTTTGCTAAAAGATAACTAAAATTCACAATTGTTTTGTGTTTAATTTGGGTGACTGGATCAGCTGGCACACAAGTCTTCATGGCCTGCATGTGAGGTTCATTTAGGAGGCTGTCGCCACTCAGTGAAGATTGTGCTCTGAATGGCTTTATGAAGGCCAGAATGCGTTTGTTTGGAGCAGCGGAGCTCATGCAGACAGACCTGCTGAAAGCTGATATGCTCATAGAGGCTGAAGTTTACACAGAGTACGTACAAATAAAGAAGAACTATAACAGAAGTGCTCTTTATGTCAGCGTGCATTTATCCTTTTCTATATGATGCACGTTTCCTACCAATACTGCTGCCTAACATAGTGCACTATGTGCTATACATAAACACATTTGACTTATTCTGCTGTACTGTAAAGTGCCTTTAAAATATATTTAAATAAAGCAATATTTCACTAGAGGTTCTGAACAGTCTCATATTGGAGTGTATTTTGTGATAATGACCATCTGACAATGCATTATCTGTAAATGTCTCAATATATTGAGCAGAACTTCAGATTTCTGTAAGTACAGCGAGTGCAGCGCTGCATCTGAAAGCACACGTGGTGGTCCTGATTGTGTGGGCACCAGTGATCAGCATGTTTGGACTCGTCTGGCTGCAGTGTATCAATGTCAATGTCAATGTCAATGTCACCTTTATTTATATAGCGCTTTAAACAAAATACATTGCGCCAAAGCAACTGAACAACATTCATTAGGAAAACAGTGTCAATAATGCAAAAATGATAGTTAAAGGCAGTTCATCATTGAATTCAGTGATGTCATCTCTGTTCAGTTAAATAGTGTCTGTGCATTTATTTGCAATCAAGTCAACGATATCGCTGTAGATGAAGTGTCCCCAACTAAGCAAGCCAGAGGCGACAGCGGCAAGGAACCGAAACTCCATCGGTGACAGAATGGAGAAAAAAACCTTGGGAGAAACCAGGCTCAGTTGGGGGGCCAGTTGAGAGCTGGCATGTCTGACTGCTGCAGACCTGCATCCCTCCAGCACTAATCAGACAGTGTATGCACAGTTCAGCCTGAAGTCTTCCATTACACACAGCTCTGGACCACAGCACTTTCTCTGCCTGTCAGTTGCAGCATTCACTGAGATGTGTTGTTGATCTTGTGAGATGTAGTCCTGAAGCCATTTAAAACACCCAATGCGTTTTAAAATACGTTTTGCAAATACTTATTATGGAATTGCGTTCATAGAGCCTTTTTAACTCATTTATATGCAGTTGATTGTTTACAGTTTGATAAATGTTATACCCATAATTCACTCAGGTTGTCATTGGGTGAAGGAAAAAGATGGACAAGAGTTTAGCAGAATCCTTTATTAATACAGCGAGTGAATTAACTGTTGTCATGTCAAAATATATAAGCAACATGCATGCATTCAAGTTCGACATTTGTGAGTATTTGTGTTTTTGTGGGACTCAAAGCCCGTGGCCTTGGTGTTGCTGTGCTTTATGCGTATTAGGAACATTAGTGTTGCAAAAAAGGTTATTATATGTTATTCATTGGCTGATTAAAAAAAGTAACTTTTTCACAGCGGCATGCTGCACAAGGCCATCTGTAACTGGAGAAAATAGATGAACACTAAAAAAAACTAGGAATGAGGAGACAAAACTAAACCCTCTGCATTGTGAGGAGAAGCCTAATGATGGTAGTGATATTGATTCCTAATGATTCCTTCCCCAAAATAGATTTTTTATAATTTGTTATCCAAACTCATGCCATTACTCTTTCTGTGGAAGAGCTTTTTTCCGTACAATGACAGTATGTAGTGGCCTTGGCTAGAGAAGCTCCAGGACAAAACCCCATCATAACAGTGGTCTGAATCAGTGGTTTTCAGTCCTGCTCCTGGGGACCCAGCGATCTGCACAGTTTGTGTGTCTCCCTGATTCAACACACCTGATTGAGATCCTCAGCTCGATAGCAGAGACTGCATGAACCGAACTGAGTGTGTCACATAAGAGAGACAGACACTATGTGCATTGGAGATCTTAAACCATACGCTTTCAGAAGAAATGTAGTTTCTCTTCTGCCAAAGCTCATTTGTGATTTACGTTCAAATTCAATAATGTGTATTAAATAAGGATTACTTTATTTGTACATTTAAGGTGTATGCAGTCCTAAGAGCTTTAAGACCTGTATGCTGTAAATAATGGACAGATTAACTATTCCCCATCCCTCCCACCATCCACCATCCCTCCCTCCCTCCCTCCATCTAAAAGGTGATTAAGGTGATTAGTTGCTCATTTTAAAGAGAAATCTGAATGCATTCCATATTCAAATACACACTTGGTTTAATTTGTAGGTTTGTGCTCGTGAAAGTGAAGGCTTGTTTTGTAAATAATGGTGGTGAGTTTTCCTTGATGTATGCAGAACAACATGAACTCTAATGAAGCGTAAACTCATTACTGATTCTTCAGGCAATGTTTACTTTATGGCTCTTCTTCAGCAGTAGCCATGATGGCAATAACCTGAAACTAATCGATCACTAAGGTGCAAGATATCAGGCCACTCTGTGTTCTGCACAGTATTCTGGCGTTTAAATGTCTAGACGGGACCTTCATCTCACTTTCCCAAGCAAACAATGATACTTTGTCTCATGATGTGTTAGATTTTGGACGTGGTGAGGAGCGAAAGCTTTTAATTTCCTGAGATGACTGGCCTCGCTCTGCTCAGCTGGGCTGCTCTGCATTAGAAAAGCAGTTGACCTCCATTTCCTCTTGCTACAGTGAGGAAGTCACAGATTCTTGGACAGCTCAAGATAAGTTTCCCGTTTTATGAATGGAGTGAAAGTAATAGTGCGCTGGCATTGTTGGGAGAGTCTTTTATCTTGAGGAGGGACAAAACCCCATTGATTGTTGTCTGGATAGAGGCAAAGTGAAGTTCAGAGCTGAGCGCTAGTGGGGGGGTCTCCGCTGTCACATGTCAAATGGAGCGGGTTATGTGTGCGTGCTGGGGTGGAGGAGGAAGTGCATGTGCTGGGGTCACACGGGGTCACACCACCAGGAGTGTCAAACAAAGCAGCGGAACTCCAGAAGCCAGCACTCCCATGAACTTTTACACATGAGACCCCTCCTGATCCCCACCGATCCGATCCAATAGAGACCTTGCCTGACTCCTAACTCGCACACTTCTGCTATAGCAGGTGTGACCAGGAGAGTCAGGATACCTCATCAGTGCTGAGTCAGGATGGATTGATTTCATACCATAGCCGAGTTCACAGGAGCCGTTCTCAGAGCACCTTGACTCCCTAATGATGGGAAACCACACCTCAGACTCCTTCATCCTGTACACACTGTGTTTACATAGCTCGTTCTGTCATTCACGGCTCATTTCATGCACATCGATGATGATTATGCTTTTTCAAATCATTTTCTGTCTATTTAGAGAATGTATACTACAATCTCACACATATATTTTGTGCACCTGTTTTTCAGGTTGCTATAATATCTATAATAAATGTATTTCTACAATCCAAATATGTTAGAAAAATAGATTGTGTTTGGATTTCATATTCTTTTTTTAAATAAGAAAATATGTAATTTTACTCACGTCCACAAAGATTGTGTCAACTACGTTACTAATCAAACACCCCCTGAAATCAAAAAACTGTTTATCCCATATCTTGTGATATCGTTTTCTTCTGCAGATGACATTTTGAACACATTATGGTAAATGTCCTCTTAATTTTTTTATATTTAATCTCCAATGACTAATTTGCCTATCATCTATGTTAGGTACATTGTAATGGTTTGCAATAATTTTTTGGATTTTATTTCTAATAATTATTAACATTTGAGGTTAACCTGATAAAGAAAACACTCGGTTGGCTAGACAAAGCCTGCCATTGAAATGATGAGTCAAATTGGTGAATCCGTCGACTATGTTACCTGTCAAACCATACCGTTTACCCGCACAATAGCTGACAATCTCACCACCAGGGAAAACGAAATTCGATATTACTACTTCTTAGCTTCTTCTGGATCAAATTATAAGTCCTGTCTTATTTCAGGACTCTCCAAATACACTGCTCAAATGCTGTCTTCTTTTGCAGGAATTTGAAGGATGCAAAAGGTTATCCCTCTTTGGTACAGATAAACCACAATCCTTTGTGTGCCATGAACAGACATCATTTATTTTAAACCAAGGCAGCAAAAACTACAGTTGACGATGTGCCATTCAAATGTCTTACACAGGACACCAAGTGCTGGTAGAAATACACCAGGCTCTGCTGTGATGCATTGAGACACCTGCTGGCATAGCCCAAGACCGGTTTCCCACTGAAGCTAAGCAGGGCTGAGCCTGGTCAGTATCTGGATGGGAGACCTCCTGAGAAAACTAGGTTGCTGCTGGAAGAGGTGCTATTGAGGCCGGCAGGGGGTGCTCACCCTGTGGTCTGTGTTGGTCCTAGCGCCCCAGTGTAGTGATGGCGACACTATACTGTCAACAAGCACCATCCTTCAGATGAGACGTTAAACCGAGGTCCTGACTCTCTGTGGTCAGTAAAAATCCCAGGATGTCTTTCGAAAAGAGTAGAGGTGTGATCTCGGCATCCTGGCTAAATTAGCCCATTGGCCTCTGACCATCATGGCCTCCTAACAATCCCCATGTCTGCTGATTGGCTTCATCACTCTGTCTCCTCTCCACCAGTAAGCTGGTGTGTGGTGGGCGTTCTGGCGCAACTATGGCTGCCGTCGCATCATCCAGGTGGATGCTGCACACTGGTGGTGGATGAGGAGATACCCCCTGTTTATGTAAAAAAAGTGCTTTGAGTGCCTAGAAAAGCACTATATAAATGTAATGAATTATTATTATTATTTATATATATACACCTAAATGTTCTGGTTTCTTTCATGACCCTACTGTATGTGCTACAAAGGACATCTTGGTTAACTTGCCTGTTGGGGATGCTTCATACCTAGCAGCATCCTTCAAGATGAGACCCAGCCCTTGCTTTGTAAACATGGAACATACGTGAGATCATGTGAAAATGCATAATGGTTCAACTTAATCTTTTTAAAATATAGGCATTATACTCACATTTCTTTCAAACTTCTTCTCCTCCACAGCTCATGCATCAGCATATGGTTATAAAACAAAAACAGCTGCATGTTGCATATTTCCATCATCCAGCACTGGAAATCATCTCATATTCCTGTGTATTTGTTTGGTGTCTTGGTGTTAGAGATAGCTTTGATACCAACTGTTGGGTTGGCACTTTCATTATATGTTGATTTGTGTAATATGTTTTCGAGAATCTACTTCACACTCACAGAAAAGATCTCCCTCTCAATGACACTTAAATGGATTTGACACAAACGCCAAACACGAAAGGAGCCTTAAGTTCCAATCTTCTATTTAAATATGAAAATGATATTTTGAATAAAACAATGAATGTTTTTATGGTTTCTCATGGTTTATGTAAAAAGGTGAGATTATGAAGACTAGTTTATTCACTTACATGTAAAACATCCATGCTTCACATCATTATTGGCTGCTTTAATAATATAATTGTGTATATGTTACATCAATGCATGATTACATGAACAAACTGCTTGTTTGAACCATTTACTGAAACAAACTGTATGAAAACAAATTCCCCCATTTTGTCTGAGGCTCTGTATTACAGCTAATAATACTGAAAATAATGTTCAGTTTCTTTCACAGACTGATAGTTTCTCTTCATAAGACCACAGGGATTCATTTTGTGTTGTCTCTATATGCTGTGATGGGTCTCCTGTTCTTGGCTGGCCAGACTCATCAAGTGAACAGTGGGCCTCTATAAAGTGTAAGCTCTGTTGGCATGAGGGTTGTGTTTGATTGAGTTTGGTCTCTGTTTATTACTTTAAACTTGGTTCTGTCGGATGCTTTGTTTGGTCATGTGTCTGACAGAAATTGTGTTTGATCTTGTTGATTTCTTGTTTTATTTATTTTTCTATTTATGTTAATAAATATCTTTGCTGCAACTAAACCAAACTGTCCTCCAATCTTTTGTCCCGGCTTTGAGCCGTTCGTGACAATGCTTTCTTGGACTCTCAAGTGCTGGTACTGTAGCCACTGACTTGCCAAAGTAGCAAGGCACCAAGGATCACAGTTTCAGCTAAAAATCTTCTTTACTGTTCTACAGAAGAAGAAGAAGAAATTCACCTACATGTTGAATGGCCTGAGGATGAGTAAATAACAGCACATTTTCATTTTGGGGTGAACTGTGCATATAAGTCTGTTTGGTCCCAATAACAGCATGATGCACAGTGCAAATCAGAACAGATTGAACTAGTTAAAACACCTTAGCAACCATCTGACATCACACTTCAGATTTATCTTTCCTTTTTGCTTTGTTCAAAGCGAACGGAGAACACACTGCCCCATTATACTAGCAGTGGCTGAAAAGTGCTTCTCCTAGAAGTTGGTATTTTAGCATCCAAAAATGGCTAGCCCATGACATTAATATTTAAGAACAACAAATTAGAGCATACAGAAGTATTTGCTGGACTGGCTTCTTTCAAGGCTGTGATTAATGGGATGGTCATCTTGGCGACACTTTAATTATGCAGAAAGGAAAGCACAAAGCGTTTTGGCACTGAGAATTCCTCCAGTGATCTGACAGGAAGCCTCTGAGCTCTCCGTCTGAGCCATGAATTCATCTGCAGCTTCAGAGTTTAGCTGGAGGTGTGTGCGAAATGTCTGGGAAGATATGAGCTGTTGGTTGAATAATAATAACATTAACATAAACGAGCAGATGTAGAGCATTCCAATAAAAGTTTATCATTGACAGAAGCGCTGCAGAGTAAAGACTATATCTGCGCTACGGTGAGGAAAACTGGCCCACATTTATCCCTCTTTTATTACCAGCACACAGTGACTCAACAGTTCACCCACTCGTCTAACTCCAGCCAGCTCAACTGGCCACTTTCCTGTGGTTTGGGCTCACTTAGACAGTACTGAGTATAGACAAAGTCAGTCTAATTATTGCCAGAGAAAGTTCTGTATTGGTCCCAGTGTTAGTGCATAGGGCTAAAGCACGTGTGTTTTTTTGTTAATGGCTACAGACTCTTTGAGCCAGTCATCAAGCTCCTTATTTGATCTACATGTTTTCAAATCAGAGAGAAGAATTGTAGAATTGTGTTATTTAAGGTGGGTAAATGCCCACTACAAAATGTAGGTCTCTTTATCTCCATCGGTGTTGTAATCACCATATACTGTAACTGTAACTGTAGTATGTGGCTGTACTGACGTTCACTCATTATCTCTGCCGTTATTGCTCTGAACGAGCAACTGCGTCTGCCCTCATGTGCACAGATGCATTTGCCTCAGGACTCATAACAACACGACAGCATAAGCCATATTCCACTCTGAATATAATGAAATCAGAGTGCTACTATAATGAGCTCTACTGATGAAGTGAGCTCACATCTGCTCGTCTGCTCATTATCAGTCTGCCATGACTGTTATCACTACAACTGATTTTCATGTTACTGCACTGCTCATAAACTGAACAACAGGTCATCTGCATCAGCCAATCAGAGCCTGAGGGAGCAGTGAGCTGGTCCAATGGGAGACAGTGTGCCGCTGATGGAATGTGTGATTGTGTGTGTGTCACTGAGGTCAGGTTCATTCGTCCCGCTCTACTCAGTGTTTACTACTGTACTCGGGTCAAGCGTCTTCTGCTGTTAGGACAGACTCTTCTGTAGCGTCCTCTGAGATGATGTGCAGGAGTCTGGTCTGGATTTTCAATCACTTCCAGAATTCAACACTAATTAAAGTGTATGAAACTAACAGACTTTTCACTCAATTTTAGATTGTATTACATATTAAAATATGTAATATACTTTTTTTAGCAAATCTTATTTTCAGTAGCACTGTTCTCAATAGTCTATGAATAACCAAAATTCAATGTTTATAATTTTTTTACTTCCAAGTGTAGTTGCAGTTACACTTTACTTTAAGGTGTCTTTGTTACAGTGTAATTATGCATTAATTAACTACATGTAGTTACTATACGGTTAGGGTTAGGATTAGGGTTCGGCTCCTGCATCTAACTATGCTGAATTAATTAATGAATTTTTATCATAATAGTAAGTGCATGTGTAACAGGACACCTTAAAATGAAGCGTTACCGTAGTCTCCTGTAAACTCTTGGTTTTGCTGACTTTTGGCCCCCACGGGCCTCCCAGGAAGCGAGCGGATGTCATTCCTCTGGAGCAGGTGTAATGTTACAGGAGCCTGGCCAGGATCTCAGCACAGAGACTGATATGATCAGGACATCCTGTGAGATTGTGACGAGTTCAGAGGAGATGTTCTGAAGGGATGACATGATGAAACCGTGAACCGCTGATCAAAGAGCGCTGCCTTCATCCGCTCGCCTGCACACATCAGAGTCTTCACTTCAGCTTCATTAATACCACTGTCTGTGAACTCTACAGAGATACTGGCTTTTTCATCATATGCTGCATGTGAACATATTGAGGCAATAAATCAGTGTCTCCAACATAATATGGAAAATCATATTAATCTCAGTTTTGTGAGTTTCTTCACTTCTGCACTTTTGATCATGTGGACTTTTAAAAACTCTTTCACTAGTTTAGTATATGCATACATCATAAAGACATCATAAAGGTAAATAATATAAAACTTTACTGTATCTTTAGACATTTGATGGATTGGGGGCACAACAATCTTGATAATCGACTACAAAAAATTGTAGCAAACTTATTACCTGTGGTTGAAGCAGTGAAAGATAACGTTTTAATGGGGTCTTCCTGTAACAAAAAAGATCTGTTAGTTTTAAGAATCCGCTTTATTCTTGTAGGCCAAATATACTGTATATGTGACCCTGGACAACAAAACCAGTCTTAAATGTTTTAGATTTATGCATCATCTGAAAGCTGAATAAATCATCTCTCCATTGATGTCTGGTTTGTTCGGAGGACAATATTTGTCTGAGATACAACTATTTGAAAATCTGGAATCTGGGGGAGCAAAAAAATCTAAATATTGAGAAAATCATCAAAATTAATTATTATCAATGCATATTACTAATCAAAAATTAAACTTTGATATATTTATGGTAAGAAATTTACAATATATCTTCATGGAACATGATCTTAACTTCTTAACCGAAAAATCTATAATTTTAACCCATACAATGTATTTTTGGATATTGCTACAAAGAGACTTCAGACTGGTTTTGTGCTGCAGGGACACGTATCAGTAAATCTCAGAAATGCAGTGATATTGTGAGTAGAAAGGCTCCTGGTGTTTGTGGAAGCAGCTGCTGGGATCAGTCATGAAGACTGTAATCAGGAGGGGTTTTATTACTTTACAGTGTGTGATTGGCTGTTTACACACGTTGCTAGGTGACCAGATGATGATGTCACAGACATGTCTGAGAAATCACACTAAGATTTGGAGTTTCATTAGCTGATACTGATATTTAGAGAAAGCAGGCAAACTTTTACAATATCATTTATTAAACAATATTATAAAATAGTGAGATGCTCAGAATAAGAGTCACAGTACTGTACTGAAAAGACTTTAATCATTTCATTTTATGCAACATTTTTTTTTAAATGCTTTGGAATTAGCAGTTACCTGTAGATTTTTGAACAAACACACGTGAAAACCAACACTTGTGCAAATCGATTACGTACCGTGTGAAAGCGAGACCATTTTTGTATGGGTAAATTACTAAACTACTCATGTGTGTGTGCGTGTGTTTATGAGTGTGTGTGCTTATCATTTGTGTGTGTGTGTGTGTGTGTGTGTGTGTGTGTGTGTGTGTGTGTGTGTGTGTGTGTGTGTGCGTGCGTGCAGCTGTGGAAGCTTGCAGTGATATCAGTGCAGATGAGAGGAGTGTGTATGATGGGACGCTCCTGACAGAAGTCTCTTTATTCTGTTGGTCAGTCAAATGCTACATGGCTGCCAATGACAGACACAAAGTCAGCAGTCCCCTTTGACACACTCTCACACACACACACACAGACAGACACACGGCTACTGCTCTACAGTCACTCTGTTCTCCGGGACACAGATGGCTCAGGATTCAGACTGTCCACTCAAATCAAATATATACATACATCCATACATAAAAATGACTTTGTTTACATCTGTAACATTCACTGGAATAAGTCAGGTTAAGTATATTAAATTAATAAATAACCAAATAAAAATGAAAAAATTAATTATCATTGCCTTTTCATTACACACATTTGAATTAGGCAGATTACTCTATAATCTGTAATCCCCATGGTTAAAGCTAGTCTACTGGTTAGATCTCAGCAAGGATCATGTTGGGAGTCACTACTGAGCCTTTGATCAAGTCAGAAGGATCGCCCCTGTTGTGTCCAGCATCCAGTTTCTCTATTCACACTGACAAAACACCAGAACCTTTGGCCAGAATCTCAGGACTAAAGGCTTTGGGAGCTCTTGTTAAATCATCTAAACTAACAACATGTATGTTAGACCCTATACCATCTAAGCTCCTGAAAGAGGTGCTTCCAGAAGTCATAGATCCTCTTCTGACTATTATTAATTCCTCATTGTCATTAGGATATGTCCCCAAAACCTTCAAACTGGCTGTTATTAAGCCTCTCCTCAAAAAACCACAACTTGACCCCAAAGAACTAGTTAATTATAGACCAATCTCGAATCTCCCTTTTCTGTCCAAGATACTAGAAAAGGTGGTATCCACACAATTATATTCCTTCTTAGAGAAAAATGGTATATGTGAGGATTTCCAGTCAGGATTTAGACCGTATCATAGTACTGAGACTGCTCTCCTTAGAGTTACAAATGATCTGCTCTTATCATCTGATCGTGGGTGTATCTCTCTATTAGTTTTATTGGATCTTAGTGCTGCGTTTGACACAATTGACCACAACATTTGTTTGCATAAACTAGAATATTTTGTTGGCATTAATGGAAGTGCATTAGCATGGTTTAAATCGTACTTATATGACCGCCATCAATTCGTAGCAGTGAATGAAGAGGTTTCATATAGATCACAAGTGTAGTATTGAGTACCTCAAGGTTCAGTACTAAAGCCATTACTCTTCACGCTTTACATGTTACAGTCAGTCAGTCAGTCAGTCAGTCAGTCAGTTTTTATTTATCTCCTTTGGGAAAGTAATTTGCAGCATACTCCCACAGACATCACAATCATAAATATATATAGCATATACATGTTAAAAATCACTGATTTTAAAATTAAATCTAATTTAAGCTGGTCAGACCAGCTGACCATCAGTCAAAGCTAAAAGAAGAATTTAAAAATCCAATTTCTTGGGGGATGAAGGATTGTTTGGACCTGTTTTTAGTGCATCAAGGAACACAATATCTTCTGCCAGATGGTAATAATTCAGATGCATCTGAAAGGGGATGCCTCTTATCATTCACAATGATATTAGCTTTACTCAGCACACTCTCTTTATATATACTCTCTATACTTGGTAACTTAGTTCCCAACATTTTGCTTATCATTTTAATTACATTCCTCAATGATTTCTTCTGAGCCTCTGAAGCATTTTCATACCAGCAGCTCACACAGAAAGTCATAGTGCTTTCTATAAAAGTCCCATAAAACATCAAAAGCAATCTGCTATGGACGTTAAAAGAGATTAATTTCTTAAAGAAATACAACATTTGTTGTATCTTCTTACTTAAAAAGTCAGTCCATTCATCCCATTTAAGCTTATGATTTATCTAAGCTTTAGACTATACCGAGATATTTATAATGTGTTACTACTTGTATTTGTTCCCCATTAATTAGTGTAGAGTGGGTTAAATCCTTTTCTTTCATTCTAAAATCAATAACCATCTCATTTAGTTTTGGAGGCATTTAAGAGGAGATTTGATTTCTCACACCAGTTCAGAAAGAAATTCAGAACAGGGCCATGCTCTTCCTCTTCATCATGTAAAAGGCTCACTATGGCAGTATCATCTGCATACTTAATAATGAATCTGTTTTTAAAAGCACTAGCACATGAGTTTGTGTATGAAAATAAATAATAATGGAGATAAGACACATGCCTGAGGTGATCCGATCAAAGTCTAGTCAAGTCAAGTCAAGTCACCTTTATTTATATAGCGCTTTAAACAAAATACATTGCGTCAAAGCAACTGAACAACATTCATTAGGAAAACAGTGTCAATAATGAAAAAATGATAGTTAAAGGCAGTTCATCATTGGATTCAGTGATGTCATCTCTGTTCAGTTTAAATAGTGTCTGTGCATTTATTTGCAATCAAGTCAATGATATCGCTGTAGATGAAGTGACCCCAACTAAGCAAGCCAGAGGCGACAGCGGCAAGGAACCGAAACTCCATCTGTGACAGAATGGAGAAAAAAACCTTGGGAGAAACCAGGCTCAGTTGGGGGGCCAGTTCTCCTCTGACCAGACGAAACCAGTAGTTCAATTCCAGGCTGCAGCAAAGTCAGATTGTGCAGAAGAATCATCTGTTTCCTGTGGTCTTGTCCTGGTGCTCCTCTGAGACAAGGTCTTTACAGGGGATCTGTATCTGGGGCTCTAGTTGTCCTGGTCTCCGCTGTCTTTCAGGGATGTAGAGGTCCTTTCTAGGTGCTGATCCACCATCTGGTCTGGATACGTACTGGATCCGGGTGACTGCAGTGACCCTCTGATCTGGATACAGACTGGATCTGGTGATTATGGTGACCTCGGAATAAGAGAGAAACAGACTAATATTAGCGTAGATGCCATTCTTCTAATGATGTAGCAAGTACATAGGGTGTTATGGGAAGTGTTCCTGGTTCTGGTTTACCTAATTAATGCAGCCTAAAAATCCTTTAACGGATTTGGATAATAAAAGCATATTAGTATGTTATGTGTATGCCAGGTTAAAGAGATGGGTCTTTAATCTAGATTTAAACTGCAAGAGTGTGTCTGCCTCCCGAACAATGTTAGGTAGGTTATTCCAGAGTTTAGGCACCAAATAGGAAAAGGATCTGCCGCCTGCAGTTGATTTTGATATTCTAGGTATTATCAAATTGCCTGAGTTTTGAGAACGTAGCGGACGTAGAGGATTATAATGTAAAAGGAGCTCATTCAAATACTGAGGTGCTAAACCATTCAGGGCTTTGTAAGTAATAAGCAATATTTTAAAATCTATACAATGTTTGATAGGGAGCCAGTGCAGAGTTGACAGGACCGGGCTAATATGGCCATACTTCCTGGTTCTAGTAAGAACTCTTGCTGCTGCATTTTGGACTAGCTGTAGTTTGTTTACTAAGCGTGCAGAACAACCACCCAATAAAGCATTACAATAATCTAACCTTGAGGTCATAAATGCAGGGATTAACATTTCTGCATTTGACATTGAGAGCATAGGCCGTAATTTAGACATATTTTTGAGATGGAAAAAAGCTGTTTTACAAATGCTAGAAACGTGGCTTTCTAAGGAACGATTGCGATCAAATAGCACACCTAGGTTCCTAACTGATGACGAAGAACTGACAGAGCAGCCATCAAGTCTTAGACAGTGTTCTAGGTTATTACAAGCAGAGTTTTTAGGTCCTATAATTAACACTTCTGTTTTTTTTAGAATTTAGCAGTAAGAAATTACTCGTCATCCAGTTTTTTATATCGACTATGCATTCCATTAGTTTTTCCATTAGTTTTTCCATTCACTGCTACGAACTGATGGCGGTCATAAAAGTACGATTTAAACCATGCTAATGCACTTCCATTAATGCCAACAAAGTGTTCAAGTCTATGCAAAAGAATGTTGTGGTCAATTGTGTCAAACGCAGCACTAAGATCCAACAAAACTATTAGAGAGATACACAGTCTCAATACTATGATACGGTCTAAATCCTGACTGGAAATCCTCACATATACCATTTTTCTCTAAGAAGGAATATAATTGTGAGGATACCACCTTTTCTAGCATCTTGGACAGAAAAGGGAGATTTGACATCTATAATAGAGGTCTATAATTAACTAGTTCTTTTGGGTCAAGTTGTGGTTTTTTGATGAGAGGCTTAACAACAGTCAGTTTGAAGGTTTTGGGGACATGTCCTAATGACAATGAGGAATTAATAATAGTCAGAAGAGGATCTTTGACTTCTGGAAGCACCTATTTTAGGAGCTTAGATGGTATAGGGTCTAACATTATTGTTGTTGGTTTAGATGATTTAACAAGTTTATACAATTCTTCCTCTCCTATGGTAGAGAATGAGTGGAACTGTTCCTCAGGGGGTCTATAGTGCACTGTCTGCTGTGATACTGTAGCTGACGGCTGAATGGTTACAATTTTATCTCTAATAGTATCGATTTAAGAAGTAAAGTAGTTCATAAAGTCATTACTGCTGTGATGTTGGGAAATGTCAACACTTGTTGAGGCTTTATTTTTCGTTAATTTAGCCCCACTGTATTGAATAAATACCTGGGGATATGTTTGTTTTCTTCTAAAAGAGAAGAAAAGTAATCGGATCTAGCAGTTTTTAATGCTTTTCTGTAGGATAGGTTACTTTCCCGCCAAGCAATACGAAATACCTCTAGTTTTGTTTTCCTCCAGCTGCGCTGTACGATTTAAACCATGCTAATGCACTTCCATTAATGCCAACAAAGTGTTCAAGTCTATGCAAAAGAATGTTGTGGTCAATTGTGTCAAACGCAGCACTAAGATCCAACAAAACTATTAGAGAGATACACAGTCTCAGTACTATGATACGGTCTAAATCCTGACTGGAAATCCTCACATATACCATTTTTGGTAACACTTTAGAATACTGTTTCTTACTTACTACATTACTAATAAGGAATTATTGAAGAACTAACAGGTGATTATTCATTAACACTTAACTCACTACTGTTAACTACTAAGAAAGATGTGTTAACTAATCAGTATGTAATATAATTTTATGATTGTGTTAAGTAACAGTTAGCTAATCAGTAACTAATATATTCTGTCATACCTCCTGAAGAACTACTATTAATTATCTAATAGTTAAGGTTCAAGAAAAATAACTATGAAATAACTACTACTGAACAGTTATACGCAAAAAAAAACACTATAATAATCAGGCTGTGTCCCACAAATCAAGTACTTGAGTAAAAGTACAGATACCCCAATAAAATATTACGCCAGTAAAATTATAAGTAGGTCTATTCATTTTCAAAATTACTTGAGTAAAAGGACAAGTGCAAAGTACTACTACAGTAGCAACTTTGTTACAGCCCACTTATTAGCCTATAATGGAAATGAAATATGGATTTTGTTCGCTTCTAAATGTTTAACTTTTGATATGAAAGGTTTGTTAAATTAGTTCAAATGTGGGCAGTATACATGTTAAAATGGAATAAAATATGCTGTATTAAGAAATGTTCTCATCTAAAATAAACAGATGAGAGAATTTTACAAAGTTTATGATTACTTTTATAGGTTGTTCTTAGTCAAAATGATGTAGTTTATTATTATTTACTAATAGGTTCACTTTAGAATTCTGTAAGTCCTGCAAAATTATCTGATAATTCTTTATTAATTACTAATGGGTTCCCTATGTTTTCACTTTAGAATACTGTTTCAGATTCTAAGTAATTCTTCAGGAATTATTTGATAATTCTTTATTAATTACTAATGGGTTCCCTATGTTTTCACTTTAGAATACTGTTTCAGATTCTAAGTAATTATTCAGGAATTATTTGATAATTCTTTATTAATTACTAATGGGTTCCCTATGTTTTCACTTTAGAATACTGTTTCAGATTCTAAGTAATTATTCAGGAATTATTTGATAATTCTTTATTAATTACTAATGGGTTCCCTATGTTTTCACTTTAGAATACTGTTTCAGATTCTAAGTAATTCTTCAGGAATTATTTGATAATTCTTTATTAATTACTAATGGGTTCCCTATGTTTTCACTTTAGAATACTGTTTCAGATTCTAAGTAATTCTTGAGGAATTATCTAATAATTCAGCCTGATCTCACAATCAAAACGTACATATTTAGACGTAAATTAAAACTGTCCAATACGTATGTGCCTTTACGTATTTACAGTGTCGTTTACGTATTATCTGGACGAATTACAGGTTCGATACGTAACTAAATTTACGTAAAAACAACCTCAAATACGTACAGATAGAACGTTTTCTCTGACCAGTTAGCTATCCATAGAAGCTCATGAAGCTGCTTTTCAATGCGTATCGGATTATTATTGTTTTTTTTTTTTTAGAATTTGTTTTGATAAATGTAAGATCCCTAAACCCCACCCGAACCTAAACCTACCCATTTTATACAGAATGTTAAATGAATAAAACATAATAAAACACAATTTTAGTAAAAATATAACATTAAAACGTTATTTTGAGCCACTAACGTTAATCCTACACCTACCGCTAAACCTACCCATAACCATTTCTTAAAACTACATAACGTTACTGTTATAAATAAACAAATAACAGACAAACAAACGTAACATTAATCATTTATTCTTTATGAAAATATCAAAAGTGGTACCAAAAGTAGTTCAAATGATAATGAGTTCCAGTCGCAGTCCTCTCTGGAGGTAATAGTTTTTATAAGGTACAGAGCAGAATTTAATTTATTAATCCATGAAATTATGAATCTTCTCTCCGTGAAGGCGCACTGATTTCAAATGTCTATCAACTGAAACACGGCATGTCGCAATCTGTGACGAATAAGGTGAGAACCAATGAGAGTTCGATATCAGTGCCGTAAACCATGTCGTAACGTTTCTCGAGGGTGGCGCACTGGCGCTATTTTCAAATTCAAATCATAATCATATCATAACGAGCGCGGGCTTTGACTGTGACGGTCGCTGTTGCTGAGAATGAAGATGAAGATCGATTGATAAAGGGCTGAATTTGGATATGTTCCTTGCAAACATCTGGATTCTAAAGATATGGAATACAGCAAACAAATAAAATGGATGTGATTTGTAATTTTATGCTGTGCTTTTTTGTATCTACTTGTAATGCCAGTCATTGGATAGGAGAAAATCGCACAGCAAAATATTACAAAATGGTTAAACAATTACATAAATTGTATTCATTTTAAGGTTTCAAAGTGTAGTCTCGTTTAACATTATGCAATCCCCGAAAACGAGTTTGCAGCATGCACAGAAATGTTATTTCCTATTAAGTAGATGAGTAAACTGCTTTCAATAAATTCACTAAAAACATTTATTGATATGACAAATACAACAAATTTAAATCATTAAAGCCACGATTTTTAATATTAATACATGGGGATTCATATACATTCACACTTTACGTTAGATTATTTACGTTTTTTTAGCTGCTAACACGCACCTGTAAGTATTTTTACGTTTTCTGCTATAAATACGTTAAGGTTGTACGTTTTTATGTGCATGAAAACGTAAGTAAATGTACGTGTGGTAGAACCACATTTAACATAAAAATACACACATATTCTCATGAGATCACGTTGCAGCTGAATAATTCTTTATTAATTACTAATGGGTTCTCAACATTTCCACTTTCGAATAGGCCTAAAGTTTCCGGTTCAAAATAAGTCCTGCAGAATTATTTGATAATTAATTATTAATTACTAATGGGTTGCCTATTTTTTCACTTTAGAATACTGTTTCAGATTCTAAGTAATTCTTCAGGAATTATCTAATAATTTTTTATTAATTACTAATGGGTTCCCAACATTTCCACTTTAGAATAGGCCTAATGTTTCAGGTTCAAAATAAGTCCTGCAGAATTATTTGATAATTAATTATTAATTACTAATGGATTCCCTATGTTTCCACTTTAGAATACTGTTATAGATTCTAAGTAATTCTTCAGGAATTATCTGATCATTCTTTATTAATTATTAATGGGTTCCCAATATTTTCACTTTAGAATAGGCCTAATGTTTCAGGTTCAAAATAAGTCCTGCATAATTATTTTATAATTCTTTATTAATTACAAATTGGACACCTGTATTTTCACTTTTTTTCTCAGGCTTTGCCTTACATACAGAAATTGAATTAATGATAATGTGGTATACAGTATGCTGAGGAGGCACACATACAGTACTGTATATAAAATATAAAAACTAAGGTAAGTTATCGCAATACACTGGAGTCGTGGTGGGGTTCCTGTTGGAAGCTGATTTCTTACAAAACACACTCACAAAACAATTTACTACATAGGCAAAACCTCTATAAAATGTATTGCATTTATTGATATTGCATTTTCATACTACTACTACTATTGCTAATAACATTTATATGAAAGGGTCACAATTCAATGTAATTGTGTAAAACTGTTCATTAGTAGTTACTTCATAGTTATTTTTCTTGAACCCTAACTAGTAGATAATTAATAGTAGTTCTTCAGGAGGTATCACAGAATATATTAGTTATTAATTAGCTAACTGTTACTTAAGATAATCATAAAATTATATTACATACTGATTAATTAACACATCTTCCTTGGTAGTTAACAGTAGTGAGTTAAGTGTTAATGAATAATCACATGTTAGTTCTTCAATAATTCCTTATTAGTTATGTAGTAAGTAAGAAACAGTATTCTAAAGTGTTACCCCATTTTTCTCTAAGAAGGATTATAACTGTGAGGCTACCACCTTTTCTAGTATCTTAAATGTTATTCTGTGGGCACCACTTAGACATCCAGCCATTGAGTGATGACAATCTGCTATGCATCTCATCACCACGGTAAGCAGGGAGGGGACCAGAGCATCTTACAGTGTCTGACATCGTGCTTGCAAGTTCACACACCTCTTTAATGTTATTTTTAGTGATCTCTGACTGGCGAAGTCGAACATCATTAGCGCCGGCATGAATAACAATCTTACTGTATTTACGTTTAGCATTAGCCAGCACTTTTAAATTTGCCAAGATGTCAGGCGCTCTGGCTCCCGGTAAACATTTGACTATGGTGGCTGGTGTCTCTATTTTCACGTTCCGTACAATAGAATCACCAATAACTAGAGCACTTTCATCAGGTTTCTCAGTGGGTGCATCACTGAGTGGGGAGAACCTGTTTAATGTTTTGATCGGAACAGAAGAGCGGTGTTTTGACCCACGACTACGCTGCCTCACCGTCACCCAGTTGCCCTGCTGCTGGGGCTCTGTTTCCGGAACCGAACAATGTATAGGAATCCCTGAGCTAGACGCATCCAAAGCCGTATCTAGAGCCCTAAGATTCTTACTGTCCTCAATTAAAGTTTGGATGCGTGTCTCTAATTCTGAAATCTTCTCTGTCAGCCTAACTATTTCCCTGCATTTATCACATGTGAATCCCTCATCTGCGACAGAGATAGATAAACTGAACATGTGGCAAGAGGTGCAAATAACAATAGCAGGAGAAGCCATTACTCACCGTGCTTGATGAAATATTCTTACTGCGGTTGTTTGATGAACTTGTGAAAAACTGGAGCGAGAGAGAGGAGAGGAGAAAAGAAAACAACGATAGGTACGAATGAAAACGCTAATGACAAGCTAACGAGTGCTAACGCTTTGCAGGTGTACTGCACTCACGGATATAAAATAAAAGTGAACGATCAAAATTAATCTGATAAGATTGATCGATAATATCAGAAATATTGTGTGAATTAATTTATATTTTATCTCTTTAAAAAAAAACAGAGAATGATAGTAAGATAAAAATTCTAGGAAAAAAAAACAGCTACACGGAGCTATGATTATCTACAGAAGGCCAACAGGAAGTAGAGAAAACACTGTCCAACAGCGACACCCGCAGTCAGGGAGTGGAAGTCTCAGACAGCAGCAGGAACACGCATGTGCGAAACCATAAACAAAACCATGGTGACACGGCGGGTAGTGTGGACTGAAGTGATTGCGGGAAAACTTGTGGAGTTATGGCAGCAACATGTCAGCCTTTTCGACATGTCATCGTCAATTTACCATGACAGGAATAGCAGAGAGAAAAGCTGGAGGATATGTCTGCTGAGCTGCCTGCCTGCCTTTTTTTTTGGACGTTTCAGCACACAGATTTGCGCATATCACCAAAGCAGGGCGTTTATCCCTCTATGGTATATCCCGGAAAAGCATCTTTATTCTAAAACAGGCACAAACATCAGGGTTCTGAGGGATCCTACGTGTTGATTTCCCACGTATAGTGTGAGCAGTCAAATCGCAACTTGATGATCTGACCGTACAGTGAGCGCATAATAATCGTGAGCTTTGGCTTTACACCGCACACCGTACAGAAGGGGATTTGTTCACTCACCTGCGCAATACACATTTAAAAGTTAAACACAGAGTCCATTGTCCATATAAAGAATGTGACTTTAGTATTGATGTGTACACCACATTTAATGCACATAGAAGCGTAAAGCACAGAACAGACAATTGGAGGATGTTCAGGCCAGAATTAGTCCCTGGTGGTGTAATTAATTCTGGTAATGAGATGGCCCACATAGAACAAATGCCTCCAAATATCTCCTCTGATTTAGAGGACAGTGAGGATTCCACCTGTGAAGAGGTGTATGAGTTAGAGACACAGTTTGAACACAACCTGGCTGCTCTTTTTTTAAAGATGCAAACTGTCCTTCACATTCCGGAGATTTCCATACAAGAGATCATACGACAGCTTGTACAGATATGTGAACTGTCCCAGCCACTGCTCCATAATTCAGTCAAGGAAATTTGATACATAGATATAGATGATTCAGCTGTGAGACAGTTAGTCAAGGCTGCCTCAGACAGCAAATGTCATAACAAGATTTTGTGGAAAAGAAGGCTCCTTATCAAATACTAAGAGGAGAATAGCGTATTTAAGCAAGAATTTTACAGTGGTTAGGCCAGTAGAGTATATTATTGGTAGAGAAATTTTTTTAGTGCTGTATATGTTCTGATAAATGAAATGCTCCAATAAATGTTCAACAGGGCAGACATTTTAGACAAAATTCTACCGCTACAGAAGCATGTGCCACATGAGTACAATACATACAGAGATGGTTCTAACTGTAAAGAAAACAACCTGCTTAAAGGGGAGGAGTTCAAAATAGCTGTTGGGCTCTACACCAATGATTTTGAAGTGTCCAATTCTTTAGGAACAATCAAAAAAGAAACACAAAATGAATGCTGTTTATTGGGTGCTAGCTAATCTGCCATCAAAATACAGGTCTACACTTCATTCCATTCAGCTTGCTGTCTTATGTAAAGCCACTGATATAAAGGAATATGGTTGTGCAAAAAATTTCCATCCTCTCCTCAAAGATCTTGTTTATTTAGAGCAACATGGTATATGTTAAAAAAACTGGGAGCTTGTATCAAAGGCACAGTGTCATATGTGGCTGCTTATAACTTGGCTGCTCATTCTTTGGCAGGATTCTTTGAGAGCTTTGTGGTGGACAAGTTCTGCAGGTTCTGCTAGGCATCGAAGAGTGACATCCAAGACACAGAAGTCTCTTCAGGCACCTTTGAATCCAGGACTAAAGAAAGTCAGAATCAGCACGTACAAGAGGTACGTTGTACAACAAGATCCTACTTTAGCTAAAAAGTATGGTGTGAAAGGAGAATGTGTGTTGAAGTAGTCTGGAGCACTTTCATGTGGTTCATCCCTTACGAAAAATAACCATGGTTTTATTATAGTAAAACTGTAGTAACCCATGTTTTTTTGGCGTGTTGACTACCATTTGTATAACCACAGATTTACATTTACATTTACATTTAATCATTTAGCAGACGCTTTTATCCAAAGCGACTTACAAATGAGAACAATAGAAGCAGTCAGGTCAACAAGAGAACAACAGTATACAAGTGCCATGACAAGTCTCAGTTAGTCTAGTATAGAACGCATAGGTAGTTTTTTTTTTTTTTTTTTTTTTTTTTTAATAAAAAGACAAGAAAAGGAAAAGTGCTAGTGTTAGTTGGTTAAGTGCAGGCGAAAAAGATGAGTCTTTAGATGTTTCTTGAAAATGAGTAAAGACTCAGCTGTACGAATTGAGATTGGGAGGTCATTCCACCAGCTGAGCACAGTCCAGGAAAAGGTCTGTGAGAGTGATTTTGAACTTCTTTGGGATGGTACCACAAGGCGTCGTTCACTTGCAGAGCGCAAACTTCTGGAGGGCACATAAGATTTAACTAATGAGTTTAGGTAAGTTGGTGCCGTGCCAGTGGTCGTCTTGTAGGCAAGCATCAGTACCTTGAATTTGATGCGAGCAGCTACTGGTAGCCAGTGTAACCTGATGAGGAGCGGAGTAACGTGAGCTTTTTTTGGCTCATTGAAGACAACCCTCGCTGCTGCATTCTGGATCAATTGCAGAGGCTTGACAGTACATGCAGGAAGGCCCGCCAGGAGAGCATTACAATAGTCCAGTCTGGAGAGAACAAGAGCAAGATTTACTACAAATACCATGGTTAAACTATGGTTAATTTAGCAAAAGCATGGTTAATTTGTGGTTACCATGGTTTAACTATAGTAACCATGGTTTCTTGGTTTTATTTGTAGTAAAACCATGGTTAATTTTCATAAGGGATGGGTACCCCCCTGACATTCTGCATGACCTATTGGAAGGTATTGTTCCTGTTGAGTTATCTCTTTGCATTTCAGACCTGATTTCTAAGAAATATTTCAGCTTGGAAACACTAAACCATGCTACAAAGACATTTCCATATGCCTTTAATGACTCCACAGACCAACCTCAGCCCATTGCCCATGGCTTCACTACCAAAGGTGCCATAGGGGGAAATGGTCATGAGAACTGGGCTTTAATCCGACTCCTCCCACTTCTCATTGGCCATAAAGTACCTGAAGGAGACAATGCATGGAACATTCTGTTGCTCCTCAAAGACATTGTTGAATTGGTCGTAGGAACAAAACACACTGAAGAGTTGATCCATTTTCTTGATTGCAAGGTGTCAGAACACAGGGAACTACTTCAAACTACATTTCCTGATTTCAGATTACGCCCAAAACACCACTTCATTGAGCATTACCCTGAGATGATGTAGGCATTTGGTCCTCTTTCAGATGTCAGGACAATGCGCTTTGAGGGAAAGCATAAATGTTTTAAACAAGTAATTCGGAATGCGCACAATTTCAGAAATGTAGCTCTTACACTGGCTATTAAGCATCAGAAAATGATGGCTTACTTTTTAGACTCAAGGTCATTTATAAAGCCAGCAGTTGAAATGGGCTGTGTTACTTCATAATCGATTACATCTTACCCTGAGAATATCCAACAAATTTTCTGCCAGAGAATTCCTCAGCTTGCATCAGTTCTTGTTGCATCTTCAGTCTCTTTAGATGGAATAAGATACTGTACTGATATGATGCTGTTGGTTCATGTTCAGGCCTCCCTCAATTCAAGCAGATCAAAAAGATTGTGGCAATCAATTCTGAGATCCTCTTTGTCTGTAAAGACATGACTCGTGGTATCATGAGCATTTCAGATCGTTTGAGCTCTGTGACAGCACTAACCCCTCTCTGTATGTGGTGAAACCAAATGAGCTTAATGATGTTTTCCCTCTTCCAGCATACAGATTTGGAGACAATTTAATAGTGACACTCAAGCGCTATATTCTGTGTTAAACAGCACAATTGTGGCAGATGCAGTCATCCCTATCCTAAATGGTCTCATTTAACTTTTTTTTTTTCTTAAATACACCTGTTAGAAATATTTATGTAAATTAATCTTCCCCTATACCTCATATTTGAAACTTTTTTTTTTAATTTGTCAATTTCAATTTCAACCGCACTGATCAACAAGCACCCCTGTCTCCAGGAAAAAGGATCAACCATTCGCTGTATTGGTTGGAAGAACAGTTTGAAATATAAAATGGCCAATTACAGGAAAAAGTGCAGAAAGTCAGGCTGTCTTGATGTTGTGGCAAATGCTGGTAAGCGTTCAACCCCAGGGGAACCAGCTAACAAAAATATAAAGAAAGCAAGGAAAGGCGAACTCAACTACTTACCCAACTTTCCAAATGGATTTAATCAGACAGGCCTTGAGGATTCACGCCAGGTCTTGGTCGATGAAATGCAGAAGAGAACACCAAATGGACAACTTGTGAAAGAGAAGATGGACCTTACATTTGCACTTAGAAGAAAAGAGGTGGTGGAGTCCGATCCTGCCATAAGCCAGATGGTGGAACGCTGGCCTGCTCTTTTTACAGAAGATCAGGTATGTTTAAGAGTGTTATAACTTATCTTTCTATTATTATGTTATGTCATTGTTCAGTGTCGTTTACACAGCCTTATGCTTTCCAAGATGACTTTCTTCAGATGAACACAACATATAGTTAATTTCAGTGTCCATATATTGCAAGAATACCGGACCACTAAAGTTGAAATTTAAAAACCACAGGAAGGGAACACAATGCACACAACAACAGTTGATGAATTAATCATTTGTAATCCATACCAACCCACAATGTCATTGTCACTTTATTTTATATATATCTGGGACAATATAAGGCTCTGTAAAAGATGCACTAATTTTCTTTTTTTGTGTGTGAAGTATCCCTTTTATCTTTTCTCACACATAATGCAGGTACATCTAACCACAGTGTAATTGCAGGTGTTTATGGAGTTCAGCAGGATTGTGGGAAAGAACCTCAGGCAGGAATTTTATGAAAGCATTGATCGACACAGACTTCGTCTAATTGAGATCTTTCGATCTAAGGGAAGGAATGTTGGACAGCTGTTGACATCGCTTTTACAACAAACCAGGGTTGGTCCATATCCATAATACAATTGCATTTTTTTTTTTTTTTACAGTTCAGTTATTGAACATGTCAAAGTAAGTGATACTACGTATATTGGTTGTCTAATACAATTGTCTAAAAAAAATTGTGCTTTGTTGGTGCTGCTCTCTTCCAGATTATTTCCTGTTATTCTAGCTATTAACCTTATGTTTTTTTTTACTACCCAACAAACCCAAGAGCCAACTGATACTAGGACACTGGTGCTCAGAGGGCTCCCGATTCTCTTTGGTGACAACCACACAGACTTCTTCAAAGCATGCTTTGTAAGTAGTTTATTTTCTCAAAGGTTATCTTAAAGGACCATGAAAACATAATCATTTTATTAATATATAGTCCTTGTATTTGATACGTTTGCACATAAACCATTGAAACTAGTAGCAAAAGCTCTTTCCAACCTCTCTCTAACATTGTCATGTCAGTCAAAACCCATAAGACTTTTGTTTATCTTCAGACCACAATTTAAGTTATTTTTAATGAAACCTGTGACTTTCTGTCGCTATTTTAAAAGTCTAGATAAAGGTTTTGGAATGATGTGAGGGTAAATGACAATTTACAAAAATTTCATTTTTGGATGAACTAACCCTTTTGATGGAGTGCTATTTAAGCAGGCATAACCAATTCACACATTCTCTTATGTGTCTTTGTCATTACAAGGTTATTTGTTTAACTTAATTGTTGGTTATTTAATGAGAAATGTCATTGATGTTCTCTGTTGGTAGGACTTTCTGCCACCTTGACCTTGGAATCCTCCTTGTTGAGCAAGAAGGTATTGTGTGCCCATCTTCTCTTCACCTCAATCCAGCCTCAGTTAAGATCATAACTGAGGGAGAAGTCGTGATGGAAGGCATTAAAGACTGGCCAAAAGCTGTGTGCATTCTCTTTGGATTGACTTATGCACTGCATCTTAATTACCCCAAATCGATGAAGAACACGTTCTAATTCATCCAACAAGTTTTCCTCATGTTGAAAAAATCAACTTTCAAACTGATCATGACAAAGGAGTTGAGGAAACTACCATCAGAAGTCATGCAGGTTATTGTTTTCAAGATGCACGATGAATCTTTGTACAGATTCTCTTGTTCAGAATGTCCTGTCACTGCAGTAAGTGATCCACCGTGTTCTGTTAAATCTGCAAATTGTTGCTCTATTAATGAGTTAAGGTAGTCAACTCAAGCTTGAAGCTTTAGAGGCTTGCCTCAGGTTTTAATGCTTATATAGTTTTAATTAAATTCCAGTCATTCACATGGCTATAGCATATTGTTGAATACCGTGTGTATTAACTAAAAATGTTAATTGTCTTTGGTTGAAGAGTACAACTTTTTGTCAACAATAAAAAAAATAATTATTATAATGTGGTTTATGTGGTTAATGTTATTCTTTAAAAGTAAATAAAATAATTTTATAATTTTAGTATATTTTTTTACATAATACATTACTTAAATATAACAATGATCACTTCTTAATATTAATATATATTCTTTTGTTGAACTTAATAGTTATTTTATAAAACATATCCTCAAAAAAATTCATAATGTGAACTAATGCTTTTTAGTAAAGACTACTAATGCAAACTTGATTTGTCTGCTACACCCACTAAAGGTTCTATGTTAATACAACTTAACTTGTTTAGTTTCACCCTCTGTTAAAACTAAAAAGATTTCATGCAACAGGTTTCCACGCAATGTTTTAGTAAAGTCAACTTATTCGGGTTGAGAGTGTATTAATGCTCTTGGAGAGATACAGTTAAAAGCTGATGAGAAATCCACAAATACAATTTTAGCATGATTTTTTTTGTTTTTTCTAAGTGCAAGTGCAACAGATGTACAGTTAAGATTGCATCCTCTACTCCCCTAGAGGCTTGATATGCAAATTGCAGAGGATCTATAAGATGCTTTGTTTCAGATACAATGTGCTTTTTTTACTAAACACTCAAAAGATTTAATCACTAGAGATGTGAGTGCTATTGGTCGAAAATCATTTAATATTAAGGGTCTAGAAACTTTTGGCACTGGTACTATTGTAGATGTTTTCCATATAACAGGGACAATTCCAGTATTATATGAAGCTCTAAAGATATCAGTAAAAACTGGCGCTAACTGGGCTGCACAATGTTTTAAATATCCTTGGGAGATATCATCAGGAAACATGGTGTTAGCTTTCACTGTTATGCTGATGATACTCAGCTCTATATTTCTTCGTGGCCCGGTGAAACACACCAATTTGAAAAACTAATGGATTGCATAGTCGATATAAAAAACTGGATGACGAGTAATTTCTTACTGCTAAATTCTGAAAAAACAGAGGTGTTAATTATAGGACCTAAAAACTCTGCTTGTAATAACCTAGAACACTGTCTAAGACTTGATGGTTGCTCTGTCAATTCTTCGTCATCAGTTAGGAACCTAGGTGTGCTATTTGATCGCAATCTTTCCTTAGAAATCCACATTTCTAGCATTTGTAAAACTGCATTTTTCCATCTCAAAAATATATCTAAATTATGGCCTATGCTCTCAATGTCAAATGCAGAAATGTTAATCCATGCATTTATGAACTCAAGGTTAGATTATTGTAATGCTTTATTGGGTGGTTGTTCTGCACGCTTAGTAAACAAACTACAGCTAGTCCAAAATGCAGCAGCAAGAGTTCTTACTAGAACCAGGAAGTATGACCATATTAGCCCGGTCCTGTCAACACTGCACTGGCTCCCTATCAAGCATCGCATAGATTTTAAAATATTGCTTATTACTTATAAAGCCCTGAATGGTTTAGCACCTCAGTATTTGAATGAGCTCCTTTTACATTATAATCCTCTACGTCCGCTACGTTCTCAAAACTGAGGCAATTTGATAATACATAGAATATCAAAATCAACTGCAGGCGGCAGATCCTTTTCCTATTTGGCGCCCAAACTCTGGAATAACCTACCTAACATTGTTCGGGAGGCAGACACACTCTTGCAGTTTAAATCTAGATTAAAGACCCATCTCTTTAACCTGGCATACACATAACATACTAATATGCTTTTATTATCCAAATCCGTTAAAGGATTTTTAGGCTGCATTAATTAGGTAAACCGGAACCGGAAACACTTCCCATAACACCCGATGTACTTGCTACATCATTAGAAGAATGGCATCTACGCTAATATTAGTCTGTTTCTCTCTTATTCCGAGGTCACCGTAGCCACCAGATCCAGTCTGTGTCCAGATCAGAGGGTCACTGCAGTCACCCGGATCCAGTACGTATCCAGACCAGATGCTGGATCAGCACCTAGAAAGGACCTCTACATCCCTGAAAGACTGTGGAGACCAGAACAACTAGAGCCCCAGATACAGATCCCCTGTGAAGACCTTGTCTCAGAGGAGCACCAGGACAAGAAAAGCAGAAGCAATATGGATAAACAAATGATAAAGCTTGGCTTATTGAATATCAGATCCCTTTCTACGAAAACACTTTTTGTAAATAATATGATCACTGATCATAATATAGATGTACTCTGTTTGACAGAAACCTGGCTAAAACCTGATGATTACATTATTTTAAATGAGTCCACCCCCCAAGATTACTGTTATAAACATGAGCCGCGTCTAAAAGGCAAAGGTGGAGGTGTTGCTTCAATTTATAACAACGTTTTCAGGATTTCTCAGAGGGCAGGCTACAAGTATAACTCGTTTGAAGTAATGGTACTTCATATAACATTATCCAAAGAAACAAATGTTAATGATAAATCCCCTGTTATGTTTGTACTGGCTACTGTATACAGGCCACCAGGGCACCATACAGACTTTATTAAAGAGTTTGGTGATTTTAGTTCTGGCTGCAGATAAAGTTTTAATAGTTGGTGATTTTAATATCCATGTTGATAATGAAAACGATGCATTGGGATCAGCATTTATAGACATTCTGAACTCTATTGGTGTTAGACAACACGTTTCAGGACCTACTCATTGTCGAAATCATACTCTAGATTTTATACTGTCACATTGAATTGATGTTGATGGTGTTGAAATTATTCAGCCAAGTGATGATATCTCAGATCATTATTTAGTTCTTTGCAAAATTCATATAGCCAAAATTGTAAATTCTACTTCTTGTTACAAGTATGGAAGAACCATCACTTCTAACACAAAAGACTGCTTTTTAAGTTATCTTCCTGATGTATCCAAATTCCTTAGCATATCCAAAACCTCAGAACAACTTGATGATGTAACAGAAACTATGGACTCTCTCTTTTCTAGCACCTTAAATACAGTTGCTCCTCTACACTTAAGGAAGGTTAAGGGAAACAGTTTGACACCATGGTATAATGAGCATACTCGCACCCTAAAGAGAACAGCCCGAAAAATGGAGCGCAGCTGGAGGAAAACAAAACTAGAGGTATTTCGTATTGCTTGGCGGGAAAGTAACATATCCTACAGAAAAGCATTAAAAACTGCTAGATCCGATTACTTTTCTTCTCTTTTAGAAGAAAACAAACATAACCCCAGGTATTTATTCAATACAGTGGCTAAATTAACGAAAAATAAAGCCTCAACAAGTGTTGACATTTCCCAACACCACAGCAGTAATGACTTTATGAACTACTTTACTTCTAAAATCGATACTATTAGAGATAAAATTGCAACCATTCAGCCGTCAGATACAGTATCACATCAGACAGTGCACTATAGACCCCCTGAGGAACAGTTCCACTCATTCTCTACCATAGGAGAGGAAGAATTGTATAAACTTGTTAAATCATCTAAACCAACAACATGTATGTTAGACCCTATACCATCTAAGCTCCTGAAAGAGGTGCTTCCAGAAGTCATAGATCCTCTTCTGACTATTATTAATTCCTCATTGTCATTAGGACATGTCCCCAAAACCTTCAAACTGGCTGTTATTAAGCCTCTCATCAAAAAACCACAACTTGACCCCAAAGAACTAGTTAATTATAGACCAATCTCGAATCTCCCTTTTCTGTCCAAGATACTAGAAAAGGTGGTATCCACACAATTATATTCCTTCTTAGAGAAAAATGGTATATGTGAGGATTTCCAGTCAGGATTTAGACCGTATCATAGTATTGAGACTGCTCTTCTTAGAGTTACAAATGATCTGCTCTTATCATCTGATCGTGGGTGTATCTCTCTATTAGTTTTATTGGATCTTAGTGCTGCGTTTGACACAATTGACCACAACATTCTTTTGCATAGACTTAAACACTTTGTTGGCATCAGTGGAAGTGCATTAGCATGGTTTAAATCGTATTTATATGACCGCAATCAGTTCGTAGCAGTGAATGAAGATGTATCCTATCGATCACAAGTGCAGTATGGAGTACCTCAAGGCTCAGTACTAGGGCCGCTACTCTTCACGCTTTATATGTTACCCTTGGGAGATATCATCAGGAAACATGGTGTTAGCTTTCACTGTTATGCTGATGATACTCAGCTCTATATTTCTTCGCAGGCCGGTGAAACACACCAATTTGAAAAACTAATGGATTGCATAGTCGATATAAAAAACTGGATGACGAATAATTTCTTACTGCTAAATTCTGAAAAAACAGAGGTGTTAATTATAGGACCTAAAAACTCTGCTTGTAATAACCTAGAACACTGTCTAAGACTTGATGGTTGCTCTGTCAATTCTTCGTCATCAGTTAGGAACCTAGGTGTGCTACTTGATCGCAATCTTTCCTTAGAAAGCCACGTTTCTAGCATTTGTAAAACTGCATTTTTCCATCTCAAAAATATATCTAAATTACGGCCTATGCTCTCAATGTCAAATGCAGAAATGTTAATCCATGCATTTATGACCTCAAGGTTAGATTATTGTAATGCTTTATTGGGTGGTTGTTCTGCACGCTTAGTAAACAAACTACAGCTAGTCCAAAATGCAGCAGCAAGAGTTCTTACTAGAACCAGGAAGTATGACCATATTAGCCCGGTCCTGTCAACACTGCACTGGCTCCCTATCAAGCATCGCATAGATTTTAAAATATTGCTTATTACTTATAAAGCCCTGAATGGTTTAGCACCTCAGTATTTGAATGAGCTCCTTTTACATTATAATCCTCTATGTCCGCTACGTTCTCAAAACTCAGGCAATTTGATAATACCTAGAATATCAAAATCAACTGCGGGCGGCAGATCCTTTTCCTATTTGGCGCCCAAACTCTGGAATAACCTACCTAACATTGTTCCGGAGGCAGACACACTCTTGCAGTTTAAATCTAGATTAAAGACCCATCTCTTTAACCTGGCATACACATAACATACTAATATGCTTTTATTATCCAAATCCGTTAAAGGATTTTTAGGCTGCATTAATTAGGTAAACCGGAACCGGAAACACTTCCCATAACAACCTATGTACTTGCTACATCATTAGAAGAATGGCATCTACGCTAATATTTGTCTGTTACTCTCTTGTTCCGAGGTCACCGTGGCCACCAGATCCAGTCTGTGTCCAGATCAGAGGGTCACTGCAGTCACCCGGATCCAGTACGTATCCAGACCAGATGGTGGATCAGCACCTAGAAAGGACCTCTACATCCCTGAAAGACAGCGGAGACCAGGACAACTAGAGCCCCAGATACAGATCCCCTGTAAAGACCTTGTCTCAGAGGAGCACCAGGACAAGACCACAGGAAACAGATGATTCTTCTGCACAATCTGACTTTGATGCAGCCTGGAATTGAAATACTGGTTTCGTCTGGTCAGAGGAGAACTGGCCCCCCAACTGGGCCTGGTTTCTCCCAAGGTTTTTTTCTCCATTCTGTCACCGATGGAGTTTCGGTTCCTTGCCGCTGTCGCCTCTGGCTTGCTTAGTTGGGGACACTTCATCTACAGCGATATCGTTGACTTGATTGCAAATAAATGCACAGACACTATTTAACTGAACAGAGATGACATAACTGAATCCAATGATGAACTGCCTTTAACTATCATTTTTGCATTATTGACACTGTTTTCCTAATGAATGTTGTTCAGTTGCTTTGACGCAATGTATTTTGTTTAAAGCGCTATATAAATAAAGGTGACATTGACATTGACAAGACCACAGGAAACAGATGATTCTTCTGCACAATCTGACTTTGCTGCAGCCTGGAATTAAACTACTGGTTTCGTCTGGTCAGAGGAGAACTGGCCCCCAACTGAGCCTGGTTTCTCCCAAGGTTTTTTTCTCCATTCTGTCACCGATGGAGTTTCGGTTCCTTGCCGCTGTCGCCTCTGGCTTGCTTAGTTTAGGTCACTTAATTTACACTGATATAGTTGACTTGCAATTGATTGCACAGACACTATTTAAACTGAACTGAGATGACATCACTGAATTCAGTGATTAACTATCATTTTGCATTATTGACACACTGTTTTCCTAATTAATGTTGTTCAGTTGCTTTGATGCAATGTATTTTGTTTAAAGCGCTATATAAATAAAGGTGACTTGACTTGACTTGACTCATCCTCACTTCTGTAAACAGTTGATGGCAGGCTGCAGTAACTTGTCTCACTGTTGAGCTCTGAAGGTTGGAGAGCATGGAGCTCATGGACACTTAATGCCTTTTATTTTATTATTTTACTGCCAGAGCCGGCTGCCATTCATCAGAAATGAAATGAGCTAGACAGGAAAAGCCAGTCAAATAATCTTAGTTAATCATGGAGCTGGGCTACTGCAACTTTCTGAGAGCCTGACAGAAGCACAGCCGTCATCTTATTTAATATGAAAAAGGGGAAAAGGTTCACAGGAATCAGTCATTTTCTTTAAGTCAACAGCAGTGTTTAAAAACTGAGAGTACGTAGTTTCACCAAATTACCCGCACTTCCCAATCTAAAGGTACTGATTCACTAAACCTGTGTAAGAACACACAGAAAATAAAGATATGACATGCTGTTAAAACCTGTGGATGTATTTTGATCACTGACACTGCCCTTATTATTGACCTTTGCATCTGGATATCATCGCACAAAGCTGCAGGGTGGTTTAGATAGTAGAGTCTCCTTGAGCTCTGGAAAAGAGCCATATAAAGGAGAAGAAAGATCTCATCTAGATCTACATCTAATCTAACATATTTTAGTTTAGGATTCAGTAACAGATGACAAAGAGGAACTGAACTCTGCAGGAAAGGATAAAGCTTTGTTCTGAAGTCACAGTCATACATTATATTTGTATGTTATAGAGAATATTTAGCATCATGTTTTCATTATATAGTGAAATGCTACTTAAATCATTTTTGAGAGCAAGGGGCCCCCTAGTCGTTCAGAAATAAATAAACAAATAAATTTCAGGCTACCATAAATGCTTGTCAATGCATTCAGCAGAGTGAAATCATATATAAAAAGATGTACTACTTAAACATAGCATTTAATATAAATATAAAGTTTAATATAAATGTAATCTATAATATATTTCACTTAACTGCAGTTATCATGCAGTTAAGTGTCTGAAAACATCACATTCAGTTCACGTTTATGCATGTTCTCTCACAGTACATTAATTCCCCAAGAAAAACTCTTGTTTTTAAAAGTCTGCCAAAGTGTATATATTACACAGCTGAATCAGCTGGAGGATCGAGAGACAGAAGATGTGTGAGTGTGTGCTGAGTTTGTAATAAAGCAGAGCAATAAGGTGAAGTAGCGTGTAATTGATGTTTAAAGTGAAGTGACATTCAGCCAAGTATGGTGACCCATACTCAGAATTTGTGCTCTGCATTTAACCCATCCGAAATGCACACACACGGAGCAGTGAACACACACACACACTGTGAGCACACACCCGGAGCAGTGGGCAGCCATTTATGCTGCAGCGCCCGGGGAGCAGTTGGGGGTTCGATGCCTTGCTCAAGGGCACCTAAGTCGTGGTATTGAAGGTGGAGAGAGAACTGTACATGCACTCCCACCACCCACAATTCCTGCCGGCCCGGGACTCAAACTCACAACCTTTCGATTGGGAGTCTGACTCTCTAACCATTAGGCCACGACTTCCCAAGAAGAGCTAGTGAGCATTAGGATCTTCTGTTAGCGTTACATCCTGACTGTAAACCTCTGAAGAAGCTCCTGCTCTCGGTGTCAGTCCGTGTGGAGGAGAGTAAAGACTACAGACTTCTCAGAGAAGTCATGTTTTTTGAGTCTGAGCAAGTGTTTTAAACACACTGACGACAGTGGTTTGAGACATGGACTGAGAAAAACGTATTCGTATGAAGAAAAAAATTCATGAGTGCAATATCATTACAATTAAAACAATAATCCTGAACATGAGTTGAGATGTTAGACAACTCCCCAGTTGAGTTGAGTTAGCATGAGTCCACAGTGTTGATACAAGAGACACGAATGAGCATTCCCACAAACAGTGCTCCTGTGGATGCACAATAAACACATAATAACACATAATGGGAGACTGAATTCCAGAGAGCTGCATAATAATACATATAGGAGCCCTAAAAGGTCTTTATACATTAGAAAATGAAATATCATTGCATTGTTTCATCAGTTCAAACACACTTCTCTGTTAATATGAACCTAACCTGCCAGAATGGGCAGAGCTGTCTTGATATATAAGCAGCATTTGCAACAGGATTCTCAGATTTCTTCTTCTTTTAGCAACAATGCTCAAAGCTGATCTTGAAACCCTGCTCGCCATTGACACCCTTTGCAGCTGGACTGAGACTTCCCTGCTTGGCTAACCTGTACTCTTTGCCCCTCAGTGTCGCAGCAGATCCGGTCTTGTTCCCCTGCCACCATCTGGCGATTCTGCAAGAGCTTATTTCTTGCAGGTAAGCTCTAAAAGAGCAAAATTCTAGTGACGTTGTTGCAAATGTCGCACTACGAGTGTGGCTCGTGCAGGGAATCTTGCTTGATGCACAAGGGAAGTGAGTGCGTCACCTGTCTGGGCAGACCTCGTACCGAGACTGCTCACTTACTGAGACAGAATGCTCTCATGGAGACCATAAGTCATGCTCTTCTCAACTCGTTGACCACATTCACTGAAGGCAGCCCCGCTCTTCCATTTCTCCTCAGAGAGGGAAACAGCGGAGTCAAGAAATATGCTAGCGTGTCTGACCGATCTCATGCCTGGACTGTACCTGCGTGCTCTCTCTACCCGCTGCACTCGGATCTGCCACAGAAGGGCAGTGAGATGCATTGTGTTTTTATTTTATTTTTTTTACCTACTTTTGCTTTCTCTTTTTACACACATAACCTCTGCACTGATCTCTTACGACAAAGGAACACTTTTGGACATTGGTCACCTCTTCACTAACCTGTTTCAGGACACTTTATCCCTCAATCCATCGTGGCCATCTGAGATTATCCAGAATGTCGAGATGAACAATGGACACCTGAATAACCACCCGAGGCGACAGATCAAGAAACACCGCGGGAAACGTGCTGGGATCTGCAACAGACTGAGAAAAAGAGCACACAGTCCTCCTCTACCAAGCATTCTGCTCGCCAATGTCCAGTCTCTTTAGAATAAGTTGGACGAACTTAGAGCCAGGATAAGTTTTCAATGGGACATTAGGGACTGTAATATTCTTTGTTTGTCCGAAACATGGCTCACGTCCTCAGTCCCGGACACTGCTGTAACACTGTCTGAAAACTTCTCTGTTTAACGGATGGAGAGAACAGCCAAGGCCGGTAAATCCAAAGCTGGAGGAGTGTTTTTCATGATCAACAAGAAATGGTGTGACCCCAGGAATATCTCAACTCTGTCATGCTCCTGCTCGCCTCATCTGGAACATTTATCCATTATTTGCCACCCATTCTATCTGCCCCAGGAGTTTTCTTCGATCATTGTTACTGCTGTTTACATCCCACCACAAGCAGATACTGGCTTGGCTTTGTCTGAGCTTCACGATGCCTTCAGCTGCAACATCAACAAACATCCTGACACTGCTATTATCATCGCTGGGGACTTTAACAAAGCCAACCACAAGTTATGCCTAACTTTTATCAACATGTTTCCTGTCCAACCAGAGGACCGAACACACTGGATCATTGCACAAAGCAAAGCTCGCTCACTACCGGCTTTCTGTAAATCGGACCATGCCACCATTTTCCTCACACCGTAATATAAAAGAAGGCTCGTTCAAGATTCCCCGGTGCAAAGATGGTGACGCGATGGTCCGCCCACTCAGAAGCCATGCTACAGGTGGCCCTTGATGACATAGACTGGGACATGTTTCGGGCAAGTTCATCTGGCGTCAGCAAGTTCACGGATGTAGGATTAAGCTTTGTAAACACTCTAGCCGGACAAGCTATGGATACAATAACCATTAGGACTTTCTCTAATTAGAAACTATGGATGGACAGAACAATCCGTGCAGCAGTAAACAAACGCACTGCTGTTTACAACGCCGGTCTCCTGTCAGGAAACATGAGCGAGTACAAAGCATTGTGCTATACTCTCCGATGTGCAGTAAGAGCCGCCAAACACAGTCACATTTCCAGTTAAATCACTCCAGACGCATGTGGCAAGGACTTAGGGCCATCTGTGCCTTTGGAAATAAATCCTCTGCAGAGGTGAGAGCAGATCAGTTGCTGGCTGACGAGCTAAACTCTTTCTACGGCCGCTTTGAAAGCAATCTAAGCAGTGCAAGTCTGCCGATCAGCGCGTAAGGAAGCAGCAGTCAGATCAGCGATCATCATGCGATCACCGTGTCGGAGGACGAGGTTCGGAAGGCACTAAATGGAGTGAATTTAAGGAAAGCAGCCGGACCTAATGGGATTTCTGGCCGTGTTCTGCGGTCCTGTGCTGATCAGCTCCCTGGTTTGTTTACATCCATTTTTAATGAGTCTCGTGCTACCATGGTGGTTCCCACCTCCTTAAAAAAAATATGTCATCATCATCATATGTGCCTAAGAACAGTAAACCCTCTTGTCTGAATGACTATCATCCAGTTGCCCTCACATCAATGGTCATGAAGGTCTTTGAGGGACTGGTTAAAAACTACATCTGCTCCTCCATCCCGGATACTTTGAACCTTCTTCAGTTTGCTTATCGCCCCAACAGATGCACTGATGATGCCATCTCTCACATCCTGCACTCTTCTCTCACACACATTGATAGCAATAACAGGAACAATGTAAGGCTGCTATTTATCGACTATAGCTTATCTTTCAATACTATAGTCCCCATAAAGCTAGCTTCTAAACTCATGGACCTCGGCCTGAATTCTTCAACTGCAACTCTGCAACTGGATTCTTGACTTCCTCACCGGCAGACCTCAAGTGGTGAAAGTAGGCCAGTACATCTCCAACTCCATCACCCTGAACGTAGGAGCCCCAGAGGGCTGTGTCCTTAGTCCCCTGCTTTACTCTCTCTACACACATGACTGTGTGTCTTCCCAAAGCTCCCCATCTATTATCAAATTTGCTGATGATACTGTGGTTCTGGGACTCATTCACAACAATAATGGGACCGCTTGTTTGGATGAGGTAGAGAAACTAACATCATGGTGCCAGGACAATTGTCACTCTCTGAATGTGAGCAAAACTAAAGAGCTGATTTTTGACTTCAGGAAGAGACAGCAGCAGCCCTATACTCCTCTTATGATCAGCGGGACCCCTGTGGAAAGGGTGAGCAGGTTCAAGTACCTTGGTGTAAACATCTCAGAGGACCTGACCTGGACTACTCACATTCAAACACAGGTTAATAAAGCCAGGCAAAGACTGTACCATCTAGGACAGCTAAGGAAATTCTGGGTCTCACCAGCAATCCTGAAAACTTTCTATTCAGGGGCTATAGAAAGTGTATTAACTCAGTGTATCTAAGTGTGGTATGGGAACAGTTCCGTTGTGAGAGTTGTGCATTAAGCTTAGTGCATCTCCGGGTCTGCTCTCCCCTCTTTGCAGGACATCTACCTCAAACGCTACAAAAGCAGAGTTGTTAAAATCATCAAGGACTCCATCCAGCCCGGTAACCATCTTTTCACTTTGCTGCCATCTGGTAAGCATTTATGTAGCCTGATGGCAAAAATTGAGAGACTTAGGAGGACTTTCTTCCCCCAGGCCATCAGGCTCCTAAACTCAAAACCAGCCTCTTAACATCTTAATGTCTCCACTAAATATTCACTTCATCAGTAAGATATTCAGCATTCTCTACCTCACATTAACATACTGAAAGTGTCAACTTGTTTGCACATTTGCCTCTTGTACATTCCTGTGTATTTTAATATTTAAGACTACAGTATAATACACATATGCACATTGCCTCTTGTACATTCCTGTGTATCTTAAAATGTAAGAATACAGTGTACTTTCATGCACATTATTTTCCATTTTATATTTAATTCTACAGTTTACATCTTTTTTATATTTTATTATATTTGTATGGTTTAGTTTTATTTCATTCTTTCATGGCTATATTTATGTATATTTTCATCTGTGTTGTATTGTTTAATAATTGCACTTTCCATGGAGCGGACCTGACTCACATTTCACTTCTGGTTATATATGCTCTATACAATTGTGTACAGTATGTGACAAATAAGAATCTTGAATATTTAATCTTGGTTGTCAGAGCTAAAACTGCTGCTGGTAGCAGCCCCTTGGCCAATTCCATTGAGACGGGAACTACTTTCTCAAGCGAATGGGACATTATGGCACCCTCGACCCAAACTTAAGTGAATAGGAGACCTGCAGGCACTTTTCATTAGCCCTATGAAAAGGCCCAATAAGTCCAAGCTGTCCTAAAACCAAGGCACGGTTATACACCCAAAGTATTCTCCACTCCATTCAGAGCACAGTTCATTGCGCTTTCTGCGATTCCTTCCTCTAAACAGGATCAAGTAACCCCTAATCTCCCCTGTCAGAGGTCTAAGATTTTACATAGAGCATTCCGCCCCCTTAAGTAAACAGCTCTTTGTTAACTTTGGTAACTACACCAAAGGTTATCCGGTCATGAAGCAAAGACTTTGGGTGTATACTAGATGCTATCATGCTAGTGTACTCTTCCTTGGGCCTACACTTCCTACCCTTCCTACAGTGCCCCATCGGAGTACGGGCCCATTTGTCTAGAGGTGTCACCTCGTCTTGGGCATGGTATAGCGGTGTGTCGATTGAGAAAATTTTTGAGGTGGCCGGCTGAGCATCACTTTCCACATTTGCTAGGTTTTACAACCTAGAAGTCCCAACCTAGGAGACAGGGTCTTTTCTGCATAAAGTAGACACTTGCTGCATTATGCAATCAGTTCTAACAGAGAATCTTTGACCATAATACGCTCAAGATCTTGAGTTAGTTTACTTGTCGGTTCTCGGCCCCTCGGGCACCGAAGTTATGCAAGTACTTTGGAATGATTACCCAGGCCGGATGTGACCTTGGTGAGTTCAGCCCATTCTAGCTTTGGAGTTCATTATTGACTTCACTATGGGCATTCTTGTTTATCGAGGTTATAATATGCAGTCATTCCTCTACCATAGCATAGTGTGATTGTACTATGTCTTTAGTAAGACACAGTACGAGTCTACAGGGAACATACTCGGTTACTAATGTAACCTCATTCCCATATCTCAGGAAACTGAGGTTATCCCTAGAATTTCCTCTCTCTCTATCTGATCTTGTTTTTAACATGGTTCAGTGTTCTTTAAAATGACAAACAAAATTGTTTTCAAATATTAAAAATACGATTTAATTCAGTACTAAATATATCCAAAATGAAATATTTAACAATTTCGCAAAAAAACGAACAATATTAACATTCATTTAAACAATAAGATCCAAGACAAACAGAGTAATATTGAAGTTGGCATCAAATGAAAATTCAGATATTAAAAATCTATATTTTTTTCAATGCATGTTAAAACAAATTCCATGCATTTCGATGTATAACACAATATGGAAGAAATAATCCATTACATTGTCACTTGTTCCGTTACATTGTGACTTTAGCTGCTTCAGGTGTTTTTGATTAGTATTGGACACCACTGCCTTAATCAAGCTCTTACTAGGCATACTAGAAACTTCGAGACAGGTGTGTTGAGGAAAGTTAGAGCTAAACTCTGTAGTACACCGGCGATCCAGAACTGAGTTTGGAGGCCCTTGGTTTAAGAAAACATCTTTTCATTGAGACTTTGAGCATAAAGTGACATCCTTCCTCTAGGAAACTAGTCCCTGGCATTACAGTTATGCATCTGGCAGATGATTTTTTGTAAAATTACTTATATTCAAGGTAAATGTCTCTGCCAGCTACAGGAACATCAGTTACACTTGTGTTGGTCTCTATGGGGGATTTGCAGTGATTTGGTGAAACATTTTTCACATCTTAGCTCTTACTATATCAGCTCTACGGGGCCCTTTATGGCCTTTCTACAGCTTCTCTTCCTCTGTTACCCCAGAGAGGAAGGTCTGTCTAATATACTTGTGCTTTCTTTCTCTCTAGGTTGGTTTTTTTAGCAGGCACACACTAAATGAAAATGATGCTGTGATTGTCATGTCGTCATCAACTAAATACTGACAAAAAACAACACCATTAAAATATTACAGTGTGGTGAACAGCATCATGCCTGGTGAAGCTGGATTTGAGGTGCATTGCATAAATTCACCTCATAGTGTTGTAAAATAAAAGAATGTCGATTTCTTTGGTGGATCTTGGCTTTTGTTGAAGTGTCACTTTGACTGTGTGACCTTCTCAAGTTAGTGTGAGTGATCATCAAAACCCCCATTGTGCCTTCCACGTCCTAAAGAGCAGAATTTTCTCTAAAGCTCTTTTAAAATTTATGTGTAAAATTATTTCTTTAAACTTTTCTACTATACATAACACACCACCTGACACTTGAAAGTAACTCTTAATTTAGTTACAATTTATTGGACAGTATGTGTACTTTCAGTGTACTTACCAAGACAATAGTGTAATATAAGCTAACTACATGGGTTAGGGGTAGGTTCCATGTTAATACCTAGTTATTACTATTCTCTTTAGGGTGCGAGTATGCTCATTATACCATGGTGTCAAACTGTTTTCCTTAACCTTCCTTAAGCGTAAAGGAGCAACTGTATTTAAAATGCTAGAAAAGAGAGAGTCCATAGTTTCTGTTACATCATCAAGTTGTTCTGAGGTTTTGGATATGCTAAGGAATTTAGATACATCAGGAAGATAACTTAAAAAGCAGTCTTTTGTGTTAGAAGTGATGGTTCTTCCATACTTGTAACAAGTAGAATTTACAATTTTGGCTATATGAAGTTTGCACAAAACTAAATAATGATCTGAGATATCATCACTTGGCTGCATAATTTCAACACTATCAACATCAATTCCATGTGACAGTATTAAATCTAGAGTATGATTTCGACAATGAGTAGGTCCTGAAACGTGTTGTCTAACACCAATAGAGTTCAGAACGATTATAAATGCTGATCCCAATGCATCTTTTTCATTATCAACATGGATATTAAAATCACCAACTATTAAAACTTTATCTGCAGCCAGAACTAACTCGGATGCAAAATCACTTTAATAAAGTCTGTATGGTGCCCTGGTGGCCTGTATACAGTAGCCAGTACAAACATAACAGGGGATATATCATTAACATTTGTTTCTCTGGATAATGTTATATGAAGTACCATTATTTCAAACGAGTTATACTTGTAGCCTGACCTCTGAGAAATCCTGAAAATGTTATAAATTGAAGCAACACCTCCCCCTTTGCCTTTTAGACGCGGCTCATGTTTATAACAGTAATCTTGGGGGGTGGACTCATTTAAAATAATGTAATCATCAGGTTTTAGCCAGGTTTCTGTCAAACAGAGCACATCTAGATTATGATCAGTGATTATATTATTTACAAAAAGTGTTTTCGTATAAAGGGATCTGATATTCAATAAGCCAAGCTTTATCATTTGTTTATCCGTATTGCATCTGTTTTTTATTTGTTGAACCTCAATTAAGTTGTTAATCTTAACTTGGTTTGGACGTTTTTTGTATTTTCTAGTTTGGGGAACAGACACAGTCTCTATAGTGTGATATCTAGGTGAAAAAGTCTCTATGTGCTGAGAATTAACTGACCTCTGTGACGGGAGGCAGCTAGCAGACGGTCGGTTTAGCCAGTCTGTCTGCTTCCTGACCTGGGCCCCAGTTAGTCAAGAATAAACACTCAGACTATTTGCCATATTTCTAGAGAGAAGAGTGGCGCCACCCCAGGAGGGATGAAGATCATCTCTTTTAAACAGGTCAGGTCTGCCCCAAAAGCTCGTCCAATTGTCTATGAAACCTATGTTATTCTGTGGGCACCACTTAGACATCCAGCCATTGAGTGATGACAATCTGCTATGCATCTCATCACCACGGTAAGCAGGGAGGGGACCAGAGCATATTACAGTGTCTGACATCGTGCTTGCAAGTTCACACACCTCTTTAATGTTATTTTTAGTGATCTCCGACTGGCAAAGTCGAACATCATTAGCGCCGGCATGAATAACAATCTTACTGTATTTACGTTTAGCATTAGCCAGCACTTTTAAATTTGCCAAGATGTCAGGCGCTCTGGCTCCCGGTAAACATTTGACTATGGTGGCTGGTGTCTCTATATTCACGTTATGTACAATACAATCACCAATAACTAGAGCACTTTCATCAGGTTTCTCAGTGGGTGCATCACTGAGTGGGGAGAACCTGTTTAATGTTTTGATCGGAACAGAAGAGCGGTATTTTGACCCACGACTACGCTGCCTCACCATCACCCAGTTGCCCTGCTGCAGGGGCTCTGTTTCCGGAACCGAACAATGTACAGGAATCCCTGAGCTAGACGCATCCAAAGCCGTATCTAGAGCCCTAACATTCTTACTGTCCTCAATTAAAGTTTGGATGCGTGTCTCTAATTCTGAATCTTCTCTGTCAGCCTAACTATTTCCCTTCATTTATCACATGTGAATCCCTCATCAGCGACAGAGATAGATAAACTGTACATGTGGCAAGAGGTGCAAATAACAATAGCAGGAGTAGCCATTACTTACCGTGCTTAATGAATGATTCTTAACAGTTGTTTGATGAACTTCTGAAAAACTGGAGCGAGAGAGAGGAGAGGAGAAAAGAAAACAGCGATAGGTTTGAATGAAAACGCTAATAACAAGCTAACGCAATGCAGGTGCACTGCACTCATGGATATAAAATAAAAGTGAACGTTCAAAATTAATCTGATAAGATTGATCGATAATGCCAGAAATATGGTGTGAATTAAGTTATATTTTATCACTTTAAAAAACAGATAGGGATAGTAAGATAAAGATTCTAGAGAAAAAGAACAGCTACACGGTAAACCGGAACTGGAAACACTTCCCATAACACCCTATGTACTTGCTACATCATTAGAAGAATGGCATCTACGCTAATATTTGTCTGTTTCTCTGTTGTTCCGAGGTCACCGTAGCCACCAGATCCAGTCTGTATCCAGATCAGAGGGTCACTGCAGTCACCCGGATCCAGTACGTATCCAGACCACATGGTGGATCAGCACCTAGAAAGGACCTCTACATCCCTGAAAGACAGCGGAGACCAGGACAACTAGAGCCCCAGATACAGATCCCCTGTAAAGACCTTGTCTCAGAGGAGCACCAGGACAAGACCACAGGAAACAGATGATTCTTCTGCACAATCTGACTTTGCTGCAGCCTGGAATTGAACTACTGGTTTCGTCTGGTCAGAGGAGAACTGGCCCCCCAACTGAGCCTGGTTTCTCCCAAGGTTTTTTTCTCCATTCTGTCACCGATGGAGTTTCGGTTCCTTGCCGCTGTCGCCTCTGGCTTGCTTAGTTGGGGACACTTCATCTACAGCGATATCATTGACTTGATTGCAAATAAATGCACAGACACTATTTAACTGAACAGAGATGACATCACTGAATCCAATGATGAACTGCCTTTAACTATCATTTTTGCATTATTGACACACTGTTTTCCTAATGAATGTTGTTCAGTTGCTTTGACGCAATGTATTTTGTTTAAAGCGCTATATTAATAAAGGTGACTTTGACTTTGACTTTGACATGGAGCTACGATCAGCTACAACAAGGCCAGCAGGTCAACAGGAAGCAGAGAAAACACTGCCCAACAGCGACTAATGAAAGGCTTATTTAATTCATTTGAATTTTTACACTACAAACAAAAACATGCCAACACAGAATACACTACTAATACATAAACAAATATTAAAAAGAAAAGATCGACAGGAAATCATCACAACATCCCTTGTCCTACTTTTTCCTATTGTTCCATCTATTTTATATTATTACTAGGTTTTACATTAAGCATAACAACTTGACTGAATATGTGTCTATAATACCATTGTCACAATAATTTGTCATGCTTTGCTTTTACAGCAGCTGATGATCATGTGATTCCAGCATAATAAAAAAAAAGATTTTAGAATCATTATGATTTTTCTTTTTTGCATTGACATTTTTTCATAAGCACATTTAAATTTCATATGTTAATGTAATGCAGTCATTTATATTGTATTACATTGATTATTAGATGCATGATACAGTATACAAGACTATGTCTGTTATCAGCCAAAATCAACAACAGTGCTTTCATTTTTAGTACTCTTGTGGGCGTCACTTACCCATCATGCTGTTCCAGAGAGATTTAGATTTAAAACAATTAATAATGTAATAACATAAATATACATTTATAACACATTATAATATAATAACAATATTTCAGTTTTCTATTAATGTTAAAATTCTCCTGCACATGACAATATAGAAGGCTGTATAACAGAATATTGTAGAAATGAATGGGAATGAACAGATTTCTCTCTCCAGTATTACAGACCTCCTTGGCTAGGTCACAAATGTAAGTGTGCTGAGTATGAATCTAATTCACAACTCATATATTCAGTATCATTAACACTTTAATTTAAGGATAATTTCTCATTATTAATTAGTTTCTTATTAGCATGCATATTACTAGCATATTGGCTGTTTATTAGCACTTAGAAAGCACATATTAATGCCTTATTCTGCATGAGCATATTTTAAAACCCCTAATCGAATATATCGAATATACTGTACCTAAACTTAACAACTCCCTTACTAACTATTAATAAGCAGCAAATTAGGAGTTTGTTCAGGAAAAACTCTTAGTTTATAGTGAATATGTGTTCCCTTTTCTAAAGTGTTACCACACTACCAGACCACATTGTTGCCTAGCTACTTATACCTCTTTAAAAGCATCCTAGGCTGTATGATGCTCATGTCAGAAATGACCACTGTATCATTTTCATTCTAATATTAACCTGCCAGAGGTCAGAACAGTCCTCTGCTTTACAAACTCTACAGCTCAATTTGTTTCATTACTAGATGACCACACTTGAATTAAAGGTAAGTGGGACATGACAAGTACTTCAACTACAAACTGAAATAAGTCAGAGTTAGTTCACTCTGTGCTCAGGGCTATTTAGAGCTCCTCTGTTCATTCAGTAAAGAAAAGCCATTACCATGCTTCCCTGTCAAACATTCACTCTAGAGTTGGCCCTGAATTTGGGCTTGTAGAAAGCCTCTTTTGATTCCTGCGAGAGTCTGCCTGACCCACGCAGGCCTTCTCTCTTAATTAATGGTGCCTAAAAGACAGGTGAGGGATTCTGGGGAAGCCGTGCCAATACGAAGAAGGAAATAGCCCTGAGATTAAATGTGCCATGACGCCACAATTCAGAGTATAGACCTTAAGAACGAAAAGGCAGTTATCTACTGTCACTTTCTGGACTTTCGCTGGTTTGCAGATTCATTTTACAATTCATTGGTTTTCTGTCTATTTGCCCATTTTGTCCAATCCTCAGTCCATCGGGGTCCCCAAGTGAGCCATATGCTTTCACAGACTTTGGGTATAACCTTATACCTTTCCAAATACTAGCTACAGAATGAAACGTGGCTTAAACGACCACAAAGTAACGACTATACATAAGTTGACATTTATACACCTTTTCAGAGGCGCCAAGCTTCTGAAAATGACCCCTCGTAAAGGTCACATTTGGTTTTGTTTCAGCCATCCAGTTTTTCTCTGTAAACCCAGAAGCACATTATGTAGATAAATGATTAGTCTGTGAATATGAATATGCTCCGTGTCCTGGTGTCCTCCCTCGGGGACTGCGGCTGAAGTGAAAAAGAGTCTGATAGCTCAAACGCACAAATGCAGAGCATGATGGTGGCCAGGCCTGAGCTGGAAACTCCATCTCCATCCAATCAAAGGTCCATCAGTGGGGTGACTCGAAGTATCAGAGAAGGGTAAGATCTAAGAGCAGCATGAGGAAGTATGGGCTAAATGAAGGACTTTTTAACAAGGTTCCCCTGTTTAGCAGCGTTGTTGGGAGTACTGAAGGAATCCATGACCCACAGTCAACTCCACAAGCAGGACAGTCCGTGGCCTAGAAAAGGGGTTTTAAAACTCATCAGCTCATTGGTAGAGACTGCAAGACCTGAATTGGGTCTATCTGACAAGGGAGACATACAAATTGTGCAATGCTGGGGGGCCTCCAGGACAGGTTTGAAAACCCCTGGCCCAGACAATGTTTTAGGCATCCAAGTTGTAGGCAGTACAGTTATGCTGCCTTTTAAGAAAGTGTGTTTGTGCCGAGAGTATGGAGTCATTAGCTTAGCACAGGAATGTCAAATCCTGCTCCTGGAGGGCCACCACACTACAGAGTTTAGCACCAAAAGAGCATGATTAGCTGCTTCAGGTGTATTTAATTAGGATTCAAGCTATTCTCTGCAGGACAGTATTCTGAGTATGGACGGATACTAAAGAATGGGACTGTAGTGGTAATACTGTGAACACATTTCCCATTCATGCAAGCACATTGTCCACATTTCTCCAAAAAAAAAAAAAAATGAAATAACAAACAAGAGGTTATTAATAATAGAGGGACGTGTGTGACATTTTGTTCCTTATCCTTATCTTTTGAAAGCTATCTTTTTGATTTCTTCAACAATCTCAACATAAAGATTGAAGATGTTTCAGTTTACAGAATTTCAATCAGAATTTAATAAACAATACAGAATAACAATACAGATTCTTTTACAGAATGTACTTTTCAATCCCACTTTATATTATGTCTTTAACTACTTATATAAAACATTGATTAATTGTTAGGCACAACGTAGCTACTTATTGTGCTCTTGCAAAACACTTAACTGTGGGTTAAGGTTGGGTAATTACATATGTAACTACCAAAATTCATTACAGATGTAACTACAGGAAGGAACTTTTCAAATGATTGATTTAAATACAAGACACTTATTTTATACTATTGTGCTGTTTTCTAAAGGCTCAAAACTCCTAATGATCACACACTTTCTGAGCAGCAAAACGTGTCCTATTGCAGCAGGAAGACTTACAAGTGACCTTCCAAAATACTAAAGCTTCACAAACATAACACACTGCTTCTCTTTTGACTCTGTAAAGAAGAAATTAACATTGTTGTCTGTATTTAGAGATCATACAGTCTGAACAATACGTTAATCTTTTCATAACTGAACTATACTAAAAGATTATGACATGAGATGAAGAAAAGGACGAGCTGATTACTTTCTTAGCAGTATGCTTACAGCCAGAATGAGCCTGTAATGTGGTTTGAACCTCATTTTTGTGGGTTTCTTCTTGGAGTTGGAGTTGGGGGTAGATGGACCTCTTGGTTTTAGATTCTTAATGCCAATATCAGTGTCCTCCAGTGGTGTGTTGCCCTCTAGTGTAGCAAGAAGAAGTATGTGATCCCTCTGGAATTCAGTCAGTCAATATTTATTTCTATAACACATTTAGAAACAACACCGGCCTACCAAAGTGCTCTACACAAGCAAAATTACAAAATACCTTACACATTTACAACAAAACACATAAGTATCCATTTCAATTCATCTATGAACAATCATATGCAACAGAATATACATGTCTTCAGGTTAGAATTAAAATACTCGATAGAGTCAATGGATATTACTTAGAGAGGAAGACTATTCCAGAGAATTCACAATCTCTGAAGGGATATTTAAAAGGAAGCTCTGACTAAAAGTATCTCATATGAAACCTGGAGCCTGTCTTTATCCCGTTTTCTTTCTGCTTGTCTTTATTTTTGTCTAAGCAAGTGAATCTCAGCATTTAGCATGTCTTAATACACCCCTCAAGACAAAACCAAATCCAGTGTGTAGAACTGACTACAGATTGGGTTAGGTTGAAAGATAACAAATAGAGGTGCTTCTCAGTAAATTAGAATGTCAAAGAAAGTTAATTTATTTCAGTTATTCAACTCAAACGGTGAAACTCATGTATTAAATAAATTCAATGCACACAGACTGACGTAGTCTAAATCTTTGGTTCTTATAATTGTAATGATTTTGGTTCACATTTAACAAAAACCCACCAATTCACTATCTCAACTAATTACAATACTTCTTAAAAAAAAAAAAAAAATATATATATATATATATATATATATATATTAAGTGAATTGTTGGCCTTCTGGAAAGTATGTACTCAATACTTGGTAGGGGCTCCTTTAGCTTTAATTACTGCCTCAATTCGGCGTGGCGTGGGGGTTATCAGTTTGTGGCACTGCTGAGGTGGTCTGGAAGCAGGGGCAGACTGGCCATCTGGAGCACCAGGACTTTTTCCGGTGGGCTACTGGCCAATGTGGGCCGGCCCACCTGGTACACACATATATATATATAAAAAAAAATTTTTTTATATATATATATTTTTTTTTTTTTTTTAAATGACGGAAATCATAATATTACATCTCTTTTCTAAGCAAAGAGTGAGTCAATCGCGCGGCTGACAAGGATGTTTGCATGAGTGTTTTGCCCTCCCTCCCCGTTTAGTTTGGTCTACTCCACTGCGTATCTTGAAACACGCCCCCTTTCACTTCGTCTAAAATTTACAGAGAGAGAGAGAAACAGATTTATCAGGTACAGCGAATTTCTCTGAGCAGCAGGCCACTGTATACGTTCACTTAAAACATAACCGGCTGTGTTTACAAGAATACTTGCAGAGACAATTATTTTGAGAAAATTGTATGTGTATGTGTTCATTCAGAAGTTACGTTACGCGAAAGATGAATTAATTATGTGTAGCTCATTGTCTGAAATGCTGCTCTCAGCGCATGCTTTGAACGAGTGTGCGCAAGCTTCGAACGTGTGCGAATTGTTTAAAACGCTTGAATCGGCAAGATTAAGTTAGGAATTTTACTTCACTATTCACTATAGCCCGTCGGGCAGAGTGGAGATATATTTTGGAGCCCGACTGGAAAACAATAGCCCCGGGATGTCGGGCTAACGATTTTACAAACCCTGCACCTCAGATCTATCCAGTTTGTGAACCATTGGTTTCCACACTGGTTTCGTGCAACAAAATAAATTAGTATTTTAAAAGATTGACTCAAAAGAATAATCTGTGCACGAATCGGATCATACAAGTTGTATTAGCGAGCCAAAGACGATCTATTATTGAACATCTCTAATAATTTAAGTCTTCAAGTTCATCTGTAAAGAACATAAAGCTATCGTTTGAGTTTATAAACTTCTATTTCATGCATGATTCGTATGGATTTGTTAACTGAATGCAAACAAAGTGTGAGTTCTAGGAGAATGTTTGTGTCATGATGAGCATGTATCGCTCACTAGGAGTCGCTAAATGAACAGCTGCTGCACACAGTTGTTGTTTTTTTTTTTAATGGAGGATCAGTTGCCCTATTGGTTAAAATAACCAAACTGTATACTTAAATATTAAATTAACAAATGATATTAAAACAGGGGCAGATGCGTTATGATGTGGTGGGCTGCTGTGGGCCAGAAAGTCCAGGGCCACTTTTTGGTCCCAGTCCGCCCCTGTATGGAAGCCCAGGTTTCTTTGACAGTGGCCTTCAGCTCATCTGCATTGTTTGGTCTCTTGTTTCTCATCTTCTTCTTGATAATAGCCCATAGATTATCTCTGGGGTTCAGGTCTGGTGAGTTTGCTGGCCACTCAAGCACACCAACACCATGGTCATTTAACCAACTTTTGGTGCTTTTGGAAGTGTGGGCAGGTGCCAAATCCTGCTGGAAAATGAAATCAGCATCTTCAAAAAGCTGGTCAGCAGAAGGAAGCATGAAGTGCTCCAAGATTTATTGGTAAACAGGTGCAGTGACTTTGGTTTCAAAAAAACACAATGGACCAACACCAGCAGATGACATTGCACCCCAAATCATCACAGACTGTGGAAACTTAACACTGGACTTCAAGCAACTTGGGCTATGAGCTTCTCCACCCTTCCTTCAGACTCTAGGACCTTGGTTTCCAAATGAAATACAAAACTTGCTCTCATCTGAAAAGAGGACTTTGGACCACTGGGCTAGAGTCCAGTTCTTCTTCTTCTTAGCTTAGGTAAGACTCCTCTGATGTTGTCCCTTGGTTCAGCAAATTCCTTGACACGTCTGTGTGTGGTGGCTCTTGATGCCTTGACCCCAGCCTCAGTCCATTCCTTGTGAAGTTCACTCAAATTCTTGAATAAATTTTGCTTGACAATCCTCACAAGGCTGCGGTTCTCTCGGTTGGTTGTGCATCTTTTTCTTCCACACTTTTTCCTTCCACTCAACTTTCTGTTAACATGCTTGGATACAGCACTCTGTGAACAGCCAGCTTCTTTGGCAATGAATGTTTGTGGCTTACCCTCCTTATGAAGGGTGTCAATGATTGTCTTCTGGAAAACTGTCAGATCAGCAGTTTTCCCCATGATTGTGTAGCGTAGTGAACCAAACTGAGAGACCATTTTGAAGGCTCCGGAAACCTTTGCAGGTGTTTTGAGTTGATTAGCTGATTGGCTTGTCATCATATTCTAATTTGTTGAGATGAATTGGTGGGTTTTTGTTAAATGTGAGCCAGAATAATCACAATTAAAAGAGCCAAAGACTTAAACTACTTTAGTCTGTGTTTGAATTTATTTAATACATGAGTTTCACAACATGAGTTGAATTATTGAAATAAATAAACTTTTCCTCTACATTCTAATTTAGTGAGAAGCACCTGTAATATCTCACACTAGAGCAGGATTCCTCAATAGGCGGCCCACAGGCCGAGAGAAAAATGTTTGTCCCCACACTAATTTCAAATAATGTGGAAGGAAAATTCAAACGCAGCATCAGAAAGCGACATTAACTTACATCGTGTTTACTCCGGACACGAGCAGTGCGGTGTGGATGTTGGTTCGCAGTGAGTTCCCAGTTTTTAATTTCTTTTCAAGATCTGAGGTAAAATATCTATTGTTGTGTAACTATGACTATAAAGATCATGCAAAATAATATTCAAACTCACATTAAACACTTTTAACACTGAATAAAGCACAAAATCATTACCTGAGATTATCACTGTCATATTTTGTGTGTTGTTCCTGCCGTGAGGTTGCAGAAAATAAAACACATTTCTAAAATAGAATTCAGCATCGCTTATTATTGTCACTTGTCACTGGGGTTTAGGACAAAAACTACACAGAAAAGATACTTTTTATTGCGTCAGTTTGATCACAGTATAAAAATATTAATGCTGACCTTATAGTTAATTTATTTCTGCAATTAGGGAAAGTGGAGAGAAGACATCCAGTCTGGAGATGAGCAGACTGATTTGCATGGCAGACATGGAGATCCAGATGTTTTGCTTGTTTTGTTTTTTTTTTAATATTCAAGGAGCAAAGTTCTTTTGTATCTAAATGCAAAAATGTTCATAATTGTTTGAATAAAACAGACTTCTGGGGAAAGAAATTTGAATATTTATCCCGTGACCATCTTTTGATTATTTTAATAAAAGCAATCAGCACAAATCCATTTAAAAATGAAAAATCTTGTCATAATTTATTCTGACCAGCTTCTCCACCTCTCAGACTTTCTTCTGTGGAACACAAAAGCGTTTAGCAGAGTATTAGAGCAGTTACGCACATTTCTGAGAGCCTATAAATGAATCTGCAGCGCTCCACCGTGATAAATGTGGGATTTATTGAGAGCATTTCATCACGATCACATCGATGTGTGAGTAATCTTGGTTCAAATTTGGGTAAATCTTTCATTGTGTCCCAGTGTCTTCTACACATTCATATCTTCAGGCTGTGTCCTGTGCTAATGATGATATTAACCATCTGCTGTTGAATTATTACTGTCACACACCTCCAACTCCAATAAAGGATATTTCATTTAAATACTTCATTATTCTTTGTAAAATGTGCTTCGGAATGTGCTGTCAGGTGTCCTTGTTCTTGACAAATATTTCACATTTCACGTTGAATCGACTCTAAAACTGGACATCAATCGGCACTGATGAGATGCAGATTATACCTTCAATTAACTAATCGTGTTAGTTCATCCAAAAAACTGAATTCTGTCACCACATGTCATTCCAGACCCACATGACTTTTTTTTCTTATTTGAAACTCAAAAGAAAGAGATTAAGCAGAATATCCACACACAAGAGAAAAGACCAAAAAGCATAAAATGACAGTAAAAGTGGCATACAAATTTCAGGTCTTTTGAAGCGATTCAATGGTTTTGTGAGGAACATACCCTGATTTAAGTCATTTTTTAATGAAAGCCTCCTGGACTGGAGCAACGAGAATTCTTAGATTTTTCTGTGAATTATTCCTTAAATTTTTTAAATGTCTACATCCTTTTTTTTCCTTTCTTTTAAATTCCATATACAGTGATTTTATTTTGCTACTGGTCTGTGACATGCAGCAGTGTGGAGGAACTGAAGAGAACTGTTCCTGAAGTGTCCTGCTCAATTACTGCCTGCCAAGAAAAATACAGACATTAAATATGAAAACTGCTTTTTCTATGAAGCCTAGATTTAGCACAATTAATACAAATTGTAAATGAATTAATAAATGAATACAAAAATATTAGCGCACTGAAGGTCATGAGTTCATGTCATGAGCCATGTAATATGGCTATCTGATGTGGTCAAATACACTGTCTTTGAATCTTCAGTCTGCAGTCAAACAGCTCAGTACACACACTTTTTAAGGTGAATGTCTTTTCCTTGGATCCGCTGAGAGATCCGGCGTACTGGACTGACGGACTGGACACAGCACTGATGTGCAGAAACTCGATATCTGTCACCGTTTGTCCTGTCAGCGGATGAAGCTATCCATGTGACAGGCGTGTTTATGTTCATCAGAACGCTAGCTCATGTACACCTATCACATTGTGAGGATGAGCGAGATCCTGCGCTAATAACAGCCGCTCTGAGTCAGTGAGTAATGAACAGGATGAGTAATGAACAGACTGTCTGCAGATGGGAACCGGCCCGTGTAAACACTGCTCTCTCAGGGCCCCCATCAATCTGACACGGTCACTATCTGTGTCCTCTAAAGTCAGTCAGGCCACTCATATTACCAGCACAAGATATAGTAGTGTCCAACACATCACACCCCACTGCCTGACCGCTTCTAATGCGAGGGTCCTGCTCCTCAGCCATCATTTTTTAAATGCAACTTCAGGTGTCACTTCCAGGCATGACATATCACAGGAGAACTCTCCAAAAAAATACAGCTTTAAGTACAACTTCAAAGGTGACCCACGTGAGACACAGGTCTTCACTGTCCTCCATTTACCGAATGGCAAACAAAACTCAGATTCATGTCCACACATGGAAAAGGCCCAGACAGGAATTTAGTGTCTGAAGGAGCTTCAAATTCGAACACTTTCATCACGCTGAAGGACGCCCCAGCCCAGCCGAGGCCATTCAAACTAACTTGCTGTGAATGCCACAATGCCATGTCTTCAGATTCACAGTGGGTTATATCTATAACTTTCAATTGTTACATTGATGGTGTGCTCCACTGTTTGGATCATCAGGTTCTTTTAAAAGCATGAAGATTTGCACAGATTCAGTGCATCTCCTCGTTGGCCAGAGCACACATTACTCTGATGATAATTTAAGGTTTTTGTGAACGCTCGACAGTCAACATTGAAGCACAGTGAGCTCCTGCAGTGCTCATTCAGCTGAAAACATACAGGAAATAGTTCAACTCTCCTTTCTCCACATTTACTTCAGCTCTCTTTACACAACATTTCTGTTTATATTAACTCGAAATGTTGACTGTGTCTGCTCTGCTTTCATTTTCATTATGCATTTCATTCAGCTTTTTTAGTTACACAGAAGAGGGATTTGTTCAAATAATAACCTCAATATGATAATCAATAACCTTGAGCCCTTGGTATCAGTCACAGTGATGCTTAGAGATATTTCTTCAGAATTTGTTGTCAAATTCAATAATAAATACTAAAACAAATAAACAAACAAAGGATGAAAGAAGTGGATGTTTTTATGAAAAACAGACCTTGGAAATTCCATGAATGCAAATTCCAAAACATAAAACTGTACAGCATTAATAAAAGACCTTTAATAATGCATTAGAATATTTTTAGAATGTATTATATATATAGCAGAAAGTTATAGGGACTCTGTAAAGACATCAAGATACTCTTGTTTAAATCCATCAGTTAACTTCTGTCCTGCTACACAGAGAGCGCACAAGAGTGAAGCGTCTTCTGAGCTGAACAGCTGATATACGGTAAACCTTGCGGCTTGCACATAAAACTAGAAGGTTAACTACACAATGAGGCATCCCATCTGAATTCTTCACACTCAGAGAGTACAGCATCACTGAGGATAGCAGGCAGGGCTCTTTATCTCTGTGTGTTTGAGCATCAGACGGCAGCAGCGCAACAAACAGGATGTGTTGGCCAGGATCAGGGGCCAGACTAGCACTCTACTGCGAGTTTTCAAGCCGCCGGGGAGAATTTCCATTCCCATAGTGCAGCGGTGATGTCTGTGCTGCTGACCGCTGACAGAGTCCAGTACACACACTCCCTCTAGAGTACACACTGTGAAGAGCACTCAGCTCATCTGGAAATGACTGCTCAAGTGGAAGCACAGACTGGTGTGCACTAGCAAGTGGGCTTTCGTTACATAGCCAAGAACTTTCAGAAATCTATAAAAATAAAAAATCTGAAGAACTGAAATAAATCTACGTAATCCATCTGAAGGCATTACAGTGAACTATCCCTACTGTCAGGATTACATATGTAACCCTTTCACAACTGGATTCATCATGTGCTCAGTTTTCCATTTCTGGGTTTTTAACTGTGTATTATTTTTATTTTCATTTCTTTTTTTACTGTGCATTTTACAATTCTGTGTTTTGGGAGCCAAAGGTAATTGTGGGAGAAGTTTTCTCTCATCATGTGTCATGGTCGTGTATATAAAGCTACTGTTATCTAATGTGAAGCTTGATATACTGGTTGATACTGCTGGTTCAGTAACGCCTCCCTGAGCGAGTGGGGTCACTACAGAAGGCTCTGCTCTGGAGGTCTGGCCGTGTGAAGACCTCCAGGTGTTTACGGTGCTGCGGTGGAGCCCGGCTCCTGCCAGTAATCAAGGGCTGTGGGGCTTTGGATAACTTACAGAGCAGCACTGTCTGGGTCTTTCTTCAACTATGGGCACTTTTGGCCACTAAAAAATCTCTCTTACACTCTCACTAGTTTATTTCATCTGTCTACTAACAAAGTTCAACAGTGACCATACATTAATCTTAGAATTCTGACAGTTGTTTTCTTAATGTCACCACAAGGCCTTTCTCACCACATCTCAAATTATTAATGCTGGCTCATTGGAAATAAGTGCCTTTATCTACATTTTTACAAAACTCCAAAAACGTGCCTATGCATATTCACTGCTGTTTTCAGCCAGTGTAAAACTATTGACAATAAAAGAGCTCAAAGAGTTCTAGAAGCAAGCTAAAATGTGCTTCTGTTAAGTATTGGTTGCATTTAGGGAAGGGTTTAGTGTTTAGTTAGTGTTTAGAAATGATACACACACACCAACTCATACAACTCGCCCCTAAAAACTTCATTTGCAGTATATCTACTCTATTGTTCCTGATTACGGAGAGAAATGTTATAGAGTAAAACTTTGCTTAAATGTATATTGTATGGAGAGAATAGCCATTCCTACTTCCATGTTTAAAAATAACGTATGCCAGCAGTCTGCTTGTTATTCTTGGAAGTTGTGACACAGATTCATTTATCAAAGCTTGCCTTGCACTGGCATTTAGTCCTGTTGCTGTTGGCGTGTCTGGGTTTGTGTTCGGACATAGCCTGAGTTGGAACTCTAAGTTTTGCCTTGAGTCTACCTCAAATTCTAATAATTAATCTATCATGCCTTTTTGTTTGTATTATTTTTAATTTCCATGATTGTTAGCATTTCACAGATCACTGATCCCTACCTGATTACAAAGCTATACACACCTTAAACAGAAATGCAAATAAGTAATTTATCATCCCTTCATGCAATAACCAACATTAAATGTTGCATGTGTAGTTATTATGATCAGCGAGGAATATTTTACATATCAACACTTGGTCAGTGGAAGGTGTCTTTCCTGATGTTAACACAATTAATGCAAACCCAGGTATTGTAAGGTGATGGTGCATGAAAGGGGGTGAGGAGTTCTTCTTTGCCTGCCATTGATGAAATTTTCCAGCAATCCATAGTTTTCTGTTATACGGTAGGGGGCGCTATTAGCAGGGTGCGATTTGTGAAAAAAAAAACAGAGACGGGGATGTTTTGAAACATTTTAATTCATAAAAACAAATCATGAGAACATGAACTAGATGACGTCATGGGCTAATTAGCATATTTATGACGTAAGTTTGTATTGTATTGCCTCCCTATGCTCACATACTGCAATTTTATTCAGCCATTTAATTTAATTCTCAATAAAAGAGAATTATTATTAAAATATGGTTTTTATTACTATATTTTAATGTTTCTGTTGTCAGACAACGGAATGAATATTATAATGACTGAAACGCGCTCCATTAAGACTACATAACCAGCTCTCAAACATTAATCTGCACTAATGAAATCAAATACACATACGATAAAGTCAGTGGTTGTGCTGTGACTGATGTCGGCTATACTTGCTTGTAAAATAGAGTTAGGAGCAACAGAATATCTTTTTTTTAACTGAAAGTACTGCTCCTCTTTGCGCTCGCTGAACACAGCAGAGAGAGAGGCTCGCGCTGGGAAAGAGAGACCTCGCGCTTGTGCGGCAGCACCAGAGAGTCTCAGAGACTAAAAAATTATTGTCCAAGAAGTTGCTAGATTTGTCGCTAGTCGCTTTTTTGGAAAAAAGTCGCTAAATCTAGCAACAAAGTCTCCAAGTTGGTAACTCCACCGCCCAACGGACCATCTTCAACCGTCTCGCAAGTGTTGATAGGCTATTACTCGTGAGGTGTAACCAATCAGATGCCGTGGGCGGGACATTGAGCAAGTCTGCAGAGTGGTGAATACAGAGATGCTGCGCGGCAGCTATCAGAGCCAGCCAAAGTAGCGCATTTTAAACTGAAATTGACTTTAATCAAACCACGGATGCGTGATAAGTTTTGTGATCCGTCTTGCCACTAGTGTAATAGCACTGATCACTTTGAGGGGGGGGGGGTAAAAATAATTAAGCAGAGGCAGGGATACATTGACCAGAAAGGGGGAAATGCCACACCCCCCACCCCTGGCAAATCGCAACCTGGCTATTACAAATCTTCTGAAATAGTGAAGAAACAGCAGAAACAAGGAAAATAAATATTGCTTACACATTATGAAATTGCTAAAAATGTTAATGCTGGCTAGTAATTAAAAAAAATGCTTGCAGGGAAAGAGTTAATCTGACAAATTAATGAAGAAAGACATGTGGGGAAGATAAATTTGCAATGACAGAAAACCAAACGTACAAAACATAATACAAACAAGAGAGCACACAAGTATAAACATCACCAAGTAACAATATTATGGCAGATATTGTATGGAGTGCCACATGGCTCTGTCTTTGGCCCACTGTTGATATTCATGTTTTTACTTCTAACTTCTTATACATTTTTTCCTTATTCTTATTATTTTTGAAAGATTTACTTTTTACTACCAATACTCTTTCAAATAAACTTATAGTGTGCATTGGTGATTGCACTGTGATACCACACAGACGTCAACCCTGCTATCATCTTCGGCACTCTGTTTTCTCCCTACACTGATTGTGTCTACTGTGAATACAAAAGAATTATAAAATTTACAGGCTGGCTATAATTTAAATCTGCGTGGTGGTGGCATGTTCCAGCCAAACCCTAAGCTAGTCAGCCACCATAGGAAATATTTTGGTTCTTTCTCCTAGACCTTTCCGATGGTAAAAAAGAGTTTGTTTATTTATTGGTGGTCACTGGGTAAGAGTCTGTCAGATGTTGAAATTAAGACTTCGATGAGTCTGGTTAAAAGTGGTTTAGAGGTCTGCCCGGAGGAGTCTGTTCCACACACTTGGTTGTAAATCTCAGGTAGGGAGATACCATGGTGGTATTCATCTCTGACCGTACCACACACCTTTCAATACCTGTCGGAGAGAGTCACTCTCACTTTTTCCAGTTACTTTAAATTAACCAGTGTAAAGGATGAAATTTACAGTGCCCACTCTAAGAGAACCACATGAGATGAATTACATTATTTCACTAAGTGCCTGGTAACAAGATGAAAAATGATGTACTGGATATGCAACAAAACAGTGGAAAAATGCATAGTGAGGTTGATTCACTGAAAAAGGTGGTCTCAGTGGACTCTGTCAACCTATTGGGCAGTAAAGGAAGAGTGGCACTCAGTGTGGTTAAGTGCTTATTTACTAGACCACACCACCGAGAGCAGCCCTGTGTGGTCTGGTATGAGTGGTCCTTCAGAATCATCTATTCAGCCTGCTATAACAAGAGACATGTATAGAGATTGTCAGTTCTCAGATATGTGAGTCAGCTCTCTGTACTTCTACATTTCACTTGGAATCCTTAGAGGAATCTCAACAAATGTGTTCTAAACTTTAAAACAGAATTTAGTCTTTCTTTTTTTAAATGTATACACCTGTTTGTTCATTTTCAAAGGTTGCAAGTTTGACCATCACCTAGGGGTGAACCATTCACTAAAGAATTGCTCAAGAAATCTTAAGGTCTAGATTGCTTTAAGTAGTCTTATTTAGAAAGATAAATTTGACACTCCAACAACCCTGGAAATGGCCAATCCTGTGTCCACACTAGGATCACAGGGCACCTCCTGCATAGATCCAGTTGTCTGTGATCTTAATCCTGTGCGAATCGTCCATGTCTGTAATTTGTAAAGTAAAAATTCCCCCGCAAATGACCTACCACTTCTCACCAAACTCAGAGGTCCTGTGATAATAGTAGTCCCGTGCGAATCGGCATCTCTGTGATTTGGCCTGGATTTGGGGTTGTATATAATTTTCCAAGGTTTTTGTTTCCTGTGCGCCTTTTTATCCATATTTTGTGAAGAATGGAGCTACGTTGTAGTGTAGAAAGAGAAAGCTGAAAAGGTTTCGAGGTGAATGTGTTATAAATAAATCAAGCATAAAGCTTGAGATATTATTTTAACCTGTGAAATGTAAATGACAGGGCACAAAACTATATTAGTTAATTTTTTTTTAAATCCATCTAACCGGACCATAGAACGGGACTCGCAAACCCGTGACATCCGGGCGATAAGTCAATAAATTCGAGTAAAATCACAGGCTTCACTTATCCTGTGCGAATGCACCACACGAAATTCAGATAGGGGTGGTAATTTCAAAATCACAGAAGGTTCCCAGATTATACTAATCCTGTATGAATAGGGCTTACGATAGGTGGAATAGTTACAATAGCACTTCAAGATAAAACTGCATAAAAGATGCAAAAAGGGTAACTGTTTAACCTGGCCATGTGTCCCAGCAAGGCCAATCAGACATAAAGGAATGGGTATATGGAGCAGGCATTCATGCACACCATTTCCTTATTCCTCACCCCGTGCTGGACTGTGACCCAGAACATATATGGAGCAAGACCAGCTGCATGTTCAGTGCATGCAGACTCACCATCTCGGTCTGTCGTTCTGAATGGAAATTTTGCATTTGAGGTGTAAAAAGTACTCAAAACATTTTACTCATTTGAAAGTATAGATACTTAGTGAACATTTTACTCAATTAAATGTGCAAGTATCTGGCCAAAAACATACTTGAGTAAAAGTAAAAAAGTAAAACTTTAAATTGTACTCAGGTATTAAAAAAGTACAAGTACTTTTTTCTCTAACAGATATACAGAAGTTTTGTTAAAGCCAGAAAATGAAACAGAATGCACAGGTCAAACACATACGTCTAGTGCAACAACAACATTTAAAATGCAGCACAGTGAAACACACACACACACACACACACACACACACACACACACACAAATGCAAGGAAAGGTTTTTTATGACAGACAGTAACTCATACAAGCCCTGTTAATGAATCACTATATGTTTAAGTGAAAGGATAAATGCAAAATATACAAATACTTATGAAAAAGTAGAAGTGTGTGTTCTTGATGTGTGAAAACAATGATCGTTGGTTCTCATGTCAAGCAGACACATTTGAGCTTCTGTTTACCATATTTATTGTGCATAAGATTAAATAAAATGTAATGTACTTTTAAGATGAAATAAAATTATAAGGAGTTAAAAGTACTGTTTTCTCTCCAGAAATGTAATCAAGTAAAAGTACAAGTAACCAGTTTAAATTGTACTTGAATAAAGTACAAATCCCCCAAACGAATCCTTCAGTAAAGTACTGAAGTGTTTTACACATGATTGAGAAGAGTGTCTGTCTCCATCTGTTCAGCCTCCTCCAGTCTCGTGTTGTCCATCCCAAAACTGGACACATTTCATGGGTAAAGGTCATAGAGGAAAACAGATTAAATTGCTCTCTGTCATTGTTCTCCACAGGATGAGTACAGTCAGCCTGAGGGAATAACTGACCCTTTTTTACACATGAAGAGGCCTCTTCATGATATCCTGTCATAGTTTCACTGCCCCCAACACATGCACATGTCCATTATTAATTGATTAAACAGTTATTAGACAAAACCTACAGACCTGAGCACCTTATTGGTTTTATAAATCGGTATTATATAATTCAAACATTAGAAAACACACAGACTTGTCCCTGCCTTGCCATGACTGCAACATTAGTAACTAGAGTAGAAACCCTTGAATGAAATAGTGCATTAAAGGAACCTGTGTTACTCTGAAATCACTGCATCCACAACCTAATTCTGTTCCTGCTAATCGAAGAGAGTAGTTCATTTGTGTCTTCAACGGCACAAATATGTGAGTAAACATTACAACTTGAGTCATTTCCTGAGAACAATATTAATGTTGAGCCTGCGGCACAGAATAAAAAAAATTGTTCATCATTTCAAATAAACAAACTAAAGGCCATTATAGTGGCTGCTTGTAATAATTAGGCCATTGGCAAACACAGTTATAATGGGAAAAACTAGGTTTTAAGAGGCCTTCAGGCTCCGAGGGGTGACCTGTGGAGGTGGTGGTTCGCTGGAAAACATGACCCCAGACTCGCTGCATTTAAGAGGGATTTACAGCAGCAGATATCCAGGACCACCACCAGCAATGACAGTTTAATGCCTTTGAAATGTTGACTGCTTTAAGAATACTGCTTATTATTGTTTGAATGCATTGATTCTGTAATCAGCTCGCAGCATTGTGCGAACCATTATTTTTAATAGTGTGTTAATATCAGGCCGTCAGACCTGAGGTGTGTGAGTTCAGCCCATTGGTGACAGGAAAACACTGCCATCACCAGCTCCAGCGGTAGCTGCAGTAACAAAGATGGGGTTACTTCCTTTCCGTGTGGCCACACAGCAGACAGAGTGTCATTTCATCTGGACTCCACGCGGCAGCGCAGAGAAATTAGACTACGAACACCACCGCCCTCTTTCACAGGTCGCCTTTGACATTCAAGTCATCTGTTGTAGAAAAAACCTCATCAGATTACTCCTCGCTAAATTCGTTTTACTGTGAGCTATGAGATCAAAAAGCTGATGTTGCTGATCTTGTAAAGATGCATTCAGAACTTGATTTTTTCACTGAATTCAATGATGAACTGCCTTTAACTATCATTTTTGCATTATTGACACACTGTTTTCCTAATGAATGTTGTTCAGTTGCTTTGACGCAATGTATTTTGTTTAAAGCGCTACATAAATAAAGGTGACTTGACTTTACTTTTTTCAGGTATGTTGCAGAACAGGTTGAATCTTGTGAATCCCATAGAGATCCAGGTCACATTTCACCACAAAACCAAAATAAAAATGAGAGTTCAGGAATGAAAATCAAATCTGTTTTTACCTTTTTTTTCAGGAATATCATTACTGTATTACAGTATTAGATTTTTTTATTATAATCACTTTTTGGAGACACAGAAAAGCAGAAAGGTGAAAGCTGATAGGTACTTGATGTAATCTGCCAATCCAGATCTCTCTGTACATCTGAGATTGAGGCTGTGTGCTGGTCTCAAATGCTCTATAGAATAAGAATGGAAATGACCCATTCAGTTCTTAACTTTGTGGTAGTTTGGCTTGAATGAATTATAAAGCTTATTAAAGTTGTCATAAGTTGCAATGCTCATTTTTATGTGCTAAATTACTACTAATATGTTTATGCTCTGATTGCTTTGAAATGTTTCTGCGTATATGTATAAGTTAATTTCTGCTATAATCATTTCACAGTGTTGTCAGATGAACTTCATTACTCTCATTACTACAGTTAACATGGAAGCACAAATTCTAGGCAGAGTTATTGCTGAGCACCTTGGTGAGTAAATTATTCACTTTTGGTAGATCTGTGCCTTTAGACTTTAACCAATACTGTGTGTGAATGTGGAGATGTTTCTTTTCTCTATCCTGGAATTCTTCACCGCAATACGATATGATTTTAGACTCGATGTCTAAACTCTCATTCTGTGTTTGGGTTCTAGCAGAGATTCCACACAGCCTGTCTCTTCACATCTCCCAGACTGACATGAGGCCTCATGCTGTGCTGACAATATTAATTAAGGGCTAATTAGAGCAAAGAAAACAAGAGGTTCATATTCTTATTTTGACTGAAAAAGTATGCTTATTAATCTGGGAGAGGGTTGCAGAGAGGAAATGTAAACTGTAATGGAATAGCACAGCTCCTCACAGTCCACACTACTGTTCTGGAAGAAGTTCTCGGTGACAGGAGACACATTCCTCCACCTGAGTTTGTGTGTTTTGAAGCCCGTTGGGTTTCGGTCATTGTTAGAGCGTGACCAGGCCACTGGAGTAGGGCTTAATTATACAAACATCCAGCCACTTGACGTGATTGACATGTAGAATTCTCCTAAACGCCTGCTTCAAAGGTGCGGACCGGTAATTTGTTATGACAGGACTCACTCCAGGGTGTATCAACATGGTGGCTATTTCTTATTTCCATGGAGATCAAATATCTGCCCGTAAGGAAGCAAAACCTGCTCAGTTTGGTTTCACACTCCAGAATTATACAAATGAAGCTGAGCATGGAAAGAAGTGATTAGAAAGTGACTCAAATTAGGCTCTTCATAATAATTGCATTCTCATAATACATCTGTAATATTATTTCCAGGGGTTTCATTCGGGTTTCATCTACATCATTCGTATCTATAAACTCATTACATAAGTATTTCTGTGCCACTGTGTCTGTGTTAATCATCCTGCATCAAAGAAACTGTTTCAAAATATGAAAATATCACAGTATTTGTAACAAGGAGTCGGAGGCGTTCGGATCCATATGCAGCATTTATTAAGCAGAATGGTCATACAGGCAGAGATCAGGAATGGCGTCAGGTGTGTCAGGGATAACCAGAATCGTAATCAGAAACAAGCAGGGATCGAGACAGGCAGCGGAGAATCAGAGTCGGAATAAACAGTCCAAAGGTCAAAACACAGGAATAATAAACACAGGGAAAACGCTCGGAAATGTCAGACTGGCTAAACAAGACTTCGCAGTGAGTGAGAGTGAATGTGCTGCTTTTATGTGTGTGTGTAAATGAGGTGCAGGTGTGGCAAGGAAATAGGCTGATGAATGAGGTGCAGGTGTGGCAGGGTGATTGTGATGCAGTGACTCATGGGTAATGTAGTTCGGGTGTGGTGCAACAGTATGAGAGGTGCTAGTGTCCAAGTGACATCTGGTGGTTGATGGGTGGAATGGTCCTGAGTGGAGTGCCCTCTAATGAAGTTCATGGGCACTCCATCTAATAATCGTGACATAGCCCACCCCCAAAGGAGCGGCTTCCAGACGCTCAAAACAATCTAGGAGGGCGGTGGAGCGGAGGCGGAACAGGGGGAGGGATGGAGGGCCAGGTCCATGAGGAAGTGCAGTGGACTGGGGCAGAGCAGGTGGAACTGGAGCCCTTCCTGGCCCTAACTCAGGAAAACAGGAGCCCCTCCTGGGCCTGGCATAGGAAACAGGGGCCCGCCATGGGCTTAACTCGGGAACGGGAGCCCGCCTTGGGCCTAAATCTGGAACAAGGGTCCACCAAGGCAGAGCAGGTGGCGTGGCAGCCCACCAGAGTGGAGCAGGTGGAGCTGGAGCCCACCAGGGAGGAGTAGAGGACCACCAGAGCTGAGAAGACGGGACAGAAGCCCACCAGGGCGGTGCAGAGGACCACCACAGCAGAGCAGACGGGACAGAAGCCCACCAGGGCGGTGCAGAGGACCACCACAGCCGAGCAGACGGGACAGAAGCCCACCAGGGCGGAGCAGAGGACCACCACAGCCGAGCAGACGGGACAGAAGCCCACCAGGGCGGAGCAGAGGACCACCACAGCCGAGCAGACAGGACAGAAGCCCACCAGGGCGGAGCAGAGGACCACCACAGCCGAGCAGACGGGACAGAAGCCCACCAGGGCGAAGCAGAGGACCACCACAGTGGAGTCGATGGCACCGGACCGCAAGTCTGCTCAGGTGGGACTGAAACAGAGAACATTGACAGGTTAATAGCGGCCTCCGTGGCCGTGATGAGATGGTAGCTGGCCTCCTTGGCCATTACAGGGCAGGCGGTTAGTTCATGGAGGACCTCCGTGGCCATGACAGGACAGACAGAGAGTTGGTGGATGGTCTCCATAGCCCAGACCGGAATGAATGAGAGCTCATTGACGGCCTCCCTGGCCGTGACAGGATAGGACGAGAGCTCTGAGATGTGACGAGGCTCTGGGAGTTCGGCTGAGATGTGACGAGGCTCTGGTAGATCTGTGGTGATTTGATTGGGTTCATGAAGATCAACGGTGATTTGATTGGGTTCATGAAGATCAACGGTGACTTGACTTTGCTCATGAAGATCAACGATGACTAGCCCTGACTCTGGAAAGTCCATGGTGACTAGCCCTGACTCTGGAGAGTTCACTGGAACCTGACTCGACTCTGGAGAGTTCACTGGAACCTGACTCGACTCTGGAGAGTTCACTGGAACCTGACTCGACTCTGGAGAGTTCACTGGAACCTGACTCGACTCTGGAGAGTTCACTGGAACCTGACTCGACTCTGGAGAGTTCACTGGAACCTGACTCGACTCTGGAGAGTTCACTGGAACCTGACTCGACGCTGGAGAGTTCACTGGAACCTGACTCGACGCTGGAGAGTTCACTGGAACCTGACTCGACGCTGGAGAGTTCACTGGAACCTGACTCGACGCTGGAGAGTTCACTGGAACCTGACTCGACGCTGGAGAGTTCACTGGGACCTGACTCGACGCTGGAGAGTTCACTGGGACCTGACTCGACGCTGGAGAGTTCACTGGGACCTGACTCGACTCTGAAAATTCAACGGTCAACTGACTCGACTCTGGAAGGCCAACAGGAACTAACCCTGACTCTGGAAGGTCAGCGAAGACTTGACCTGACTCTGGATGGTCAACAGTGACCTGATTGGACTCTTGTTCTGGACGGTCAGTGGAGACTTGACCTGGCTCTGGAAAGTCGACGGGGACCTGACTTGACTCTGGAAATTCAACTGAGGCGGCCATCTTGTGCAGCGGTGTTGGGCTGGCAGCCATCTTGTGCAGCGGCGCTGGGCTGGCGGCCATCTTGTGCAGCGGCGCTGGGCTGGCGGCCATCTTGTGCAGCGGCGCTGGGCTGGCGGCCATCTTGTGCAGCGGCGCTGGGCTGGCGGCCATCTTGTGCAGCGGCGCTGGGCTGGCGGCCATCTTGTGCAGCGGCGCTGGGCTGGCGGCCATCTTGTGCAGTGGCGCTGGGCTGGCGGCCATCTTGTGCAGTGGCGCTGGGCTGGCGGCCATCTTGTGCAGTGACACTGGGCTGGCGGCCCTCTTGTGCAGAGGCTCTGGGCTGGCGGCCATCTTGTGCAGAGGCGCTGGGCTGGCGGCCATAACAGGACAAGGCTCAGGAGTGGTGGATACTGCAAAAGTGCTGTGTTCCTCCTCCACAACACCCACAGTATATGCAGAGCTGCTCAGTTGGAGTGCCAGATCAATATAATACTGCAGAGTCCAGTTAGGATCATGCAAAGGCATGAGTGAGCCAAGCGGCTCAGATAGGCCACCACGAAAAAATATCATCAGGCACATCTCGTCCATGATAGATAAATGGGCAAACTCAATAAAGTTCTTCACATAGTCCTCGATGGGCCTAATTCCCTGACGTAAACGCATAAGTTGGCTTACTGGATTCATGGCTGACCTGGATTTACTCCTTAAAGCTGCTGGATCCTGGTTTGGCGAAGTCTTCTGTAACAAGGAGTCGGAGGCGTTCGGATCCATATGCAGCATTTATTAAGCAGAATGGTCATACAGGCAGAGATCAGGAATGGCGTCAGGTGTGTCAGGGATAACCAGAATCTTAATCAGAAACAAGCAGGGATCGAGACAGGCAGCGGAGAATCAGAGTCGGAATAAACAGTCCAAAGGTCAAAACACAGGAATAATAAACACAGGGAAAACGCTCGGAAATGTCAGACTGGCTAAACAAGACTTCGCAGTGAGTGAGAGTGAATGTGCTGCTTTTATGTGTGTGTGTAAATGAGGTGCAGGTGTGGCAAGGAAATAGGCTGATGAATGAGGTGCAGGTGTGGCAGGGTGATTGTGATGCAGTGACTCATGGGTAATGTAGTTCGGGTGTGGTGCAACAGTATGAGAGGTGCTAGTGTCCAAGTGACATCTGGTGGTTGATGGGTGGAATGGTCCTGAGTGGAGTGCCCTCTAATGAAGTTCATGGGCACTCCATCTAATAATCGTGACAGTATTAAGGAATAACCATTATATAAAAGCAATAAGCTCCATTAAACCATGGTTTACAGTGAATTTAGTACAGGTAAGAAGGTGTGTGAATTTAAATATTACCATCGGTTTTGTAGGAATATCTTTAGATGCACAGCTCCAGAGCCACTTGACAATTGCTGTCTTTTCTTCCACTTGATGTAGTTGTCTCAAAGCGACTTCCATCTTAATCTGTAGTATTATTGACTGTGGCTGATGCTCAGTATCACTTCCATCTAGCCCATATAGGCAGTCAAGGAATGGGGTCTTTGCTGGCTCAGCCGTAGGGCAGGCACTAGATGTAAAGAAGCTGGAGGTGCCAGATGACCAGTGGCTACCAGGATCTGGAGAGCATTCACTAGTGTAGGGGATGGAGAGTTCTCATTAAAAACCTCCATTCCTTGCCCTGGTCGAGACTTATCTACAAAACATTGCATCTTCAATTACAGATTGTGTCAAGCACACAATATGGTGAAGACCATATTTTGTCATTTCGCTGGAGGATCCACTGCAAACCTGCAAATTTTACTTCAGGGCCAATGTGTCAACTTAATTAATTGACAGTCTTACCTGAAACTCAAGTAACCTCAGTAATCTTCCTCCAGGCAGCTGATTTCTGTATGCTGTCTTTGGAGAATCTGTGGTTTCTGGTTATTTCCCCACTTCGTCCATTTCGTTATGCTATTCCATGTGAAGAGTCAACTAAAGTGTGTTGTGACCCGGTACCTCCAGTAGGTGGCGGCACAAAACAGAATGTAATCTCAAAGGGCAGAAATTGAGATCAGCACTATATATGTTGGCATGCTGCCCATGAGGCAATTAGTGCCGACCTAATTGTCCACTTTTAGTAGATTAGAGATGGGTGATGGTATAGTTGACATATGGTGACAACATAAACAATAAAAACTGTTGAGATTTGCTATATAGTATCACTATACTACTTACTAAGTGTGAGTTTTTACACTATTTTTTACAGTAAGACTAAATGTCTCCACAGAAGTCCTACTTGCCAAGATCAATGCAGTGTATAACGTGACATGAATACTATTAATACCGTCCTGCAATACTTATAATAGTTGAATGCTTGACATGATATGGAAACTTCATTCAACCCAAAGCTCAGCAGACTGTAATTGCTGCAAGCTGAGCTGTCTTCTGGGAACTCAGCTTGTGAGTAGTTCTAGGCTTCACTGAAGAATCAAAACTTTATGTTAGCCTGTAAGCTGAGTCAGAGCTTTTTTGTAACACACATAAGGGTATAGATTTAAGCATTTAGGGCATCTGAAATAGTACAGGTCATCCGAAATGAAATTGCCCCTAAAAAGAACCCTGGGTACAATTCCTTTTCACTCACAACTCTGAAAACACCTGTGCAGTCCCTGGTAATCAGCCTCACATGTGGTTAACCTCACTTTATAGGGGCCTGTGATGACAGGCCTAAGCTGCTTTCTAGAGATGGTGGGCTCAGTCTCATGAAATGGAGTGCTTTCTTAAACACAGATTGATGAGAAAGCTAGTAAGAGCTCCATAATGGACATGAAAGATGACTGGCTCAGTTTTGATAATGCTCACATATCCACATGCCTTGATATTACTAGATACTCAACATTTATTGATGCGTTCTGACTAAAGTTTTCTTTTTGGGCTCTCAAACTAACTTACATTTGACATTCTCCTCCATAGTTACCAGTGCTGCATAAGCTGATTTTACTGTCTGTTGCATATATTTGTAAAACTTTTACCAACGATCCTTGTATTGTCCAGGAGCCCATACAAATCCACAGGAACCCAGGAGACCCATGAGACATACCATCCAAAAGCCACATGAACTCGTCTTCCCCGGTGACTTGTCTCTCAGGTACAACACAGAGGTCAAAACAAACACCCTGTTCCATGCAGAAAGCACTGTGCAGTTATGGTTGTCCTATCTTTTGCTGTCCTATTTGTTGGATTGAAGGACAAGACAGAAACACAATCTCCACAGACAATCAGGTTCCTCAAGACGGGAGATCAGAAAAGTGTGAGATGCTGCAAAACACATCTGGACTCCAGTCCCTCGGGGGATGGATGTAGGATGTAATGGGTCTAGACAAAGATGAGGGTGGAGATGAGGAAACAGGGGCTCCAGGAACATCATACAGCATCCCACTCAGGACAAGATCCCAAGTTGGGCTAGATAACCAGTGGATGTGGCCTAGCTTGTTTTATTAAGGCATCTTGTTTAATTCATGGAGGCTCACTCTAAGAGAACACATGTGGCAAAGGCGCTGTCATATTCCAGAGATCCGCTTCCACAGAATACTTATTCCACAGAATAAGTCCCAAATGAGGACACCACCTGGTAACCTAGGGGAAATCTATATGGATGCTAATGAGCTCACAGGAGAATAGCTTAGCCTTGTGTGAATGTTTCATATCACATAAATGCCTATCTTGGTAGGTCAGGAGATATGTGTGAATGTAACTTGTCTACACTGACCTATTATAGCCTCTGTAAAGTGTCACCTCAGGAAGTCTTTGTTGACTGACTACTAATATTATTATCATAGATCACAGTGTTTTATTTGCTTGTATAGCTTCCACCCTACATTGCAGAATCCTCCAGACATCTCCATTAGCATTTCCCATCGACATCTGGCTTCTCTCTCTCTTATTTTGGGGCTTGGCCAATCACTTCCTCCCATTGGTCACATGGTTGTGTTTGATGCTCATGCCTACTTCTGCTTTCCTTTAACATCACATTCAGCTCTTTTGTGCTTCCTTCAACAATTAAAAGGTGCATCAGTTGTCCCATAATTTCAGCCCAGCCCTTGCCGGGCATGCCACCTCAGCAGGGTGTCTCCTCTGACCTCCAGAGGCCACCTGAAAGCAGAGGAAGTTTCCAAATGGCCTCAAGTGTTGGTTTCCAGGTAGGCAACTGCCATGCAGCCTGTGTGTGGTTTTGATATCCGTTCTATTGCTCTACAGGATGCAGAGGTCAACAGCAGAAGGAATCATCTGTTGACCATCTGGGATGCCGAATCGCTTGGCCCCTGTTTTGCCCCACTATTGAAACATTTCTACAACAGCACACAAATGTCAAGAGACCAAAGAGGATGTCTTCCATCAGCTGAGTCCCAAATATTGTAAGATACATGGCGCTATTAGTATGTGATTTGAAACCATGGAAGTAACAGTGAACCATGTCCATGGAGACAGCTCAAAGGATATTCATTATTGGAGAAGAAGAGGGGTGCCTGCTAAGATCCCATCAGCAGAGGTGTCAGCATATCTGCAGTAACATGTCTGGGGTAATGAACCAAATTGAAATGCTCAGAGCTAAGATTTTCTTCTTCTCAAGACAAACAGCTTCTTAGAATTAAAACAGAAATATTAAAATTCTACATTCACGCCACAGTTGTCAAGTATGAGTGGTTTGGGGAATGAATAGACAGATAGATGTGATACAGATAATTTTTTTCAGGGAGAGATCAAAATTCACACAAGCCTGTCCTCCAACGAAACATTTGTTTAAGCACCTTATTACAACCTATATTTACATTTTAAAGTTAAAAATAATTACAGTATCGTGTTGCGTCTGTCGTCATGAATTGATGTATAACGTCATTAACAACACATGTTTATTTAAATGTAATGTGTGGTCTTTTTACACCGATCTTACAGTAATTTGTACATATTTTGCTAGGTGGCTAATTAATTTGAATGACCACACCTAACCCCACCCCTAAATCTACCCCTCACAGAAATCATGCAAAATTATGATTTATAGAGCAAATACATTTTATGAGCACGTGCGTTCTCTGGGATCGAACCTATGATCACATGATTACATATGGTTGTATAACAAAATACTCTACCAACTGAACTACATGATATCTGAATTATAGCGCAGATAATCGTCCTGTTACCGATAGGGGAGCAATTGTAGTATACACTCGTATTTCATGGATTTGGACAAACGACCAATGCAGGCATATTGGTTTGAGGACAAGTTGATTCACACATCTGTTTATGTAGAAACATGCAGATGTTTCAAAACAAGAGGATGCAGCAAATAGTCAATGCACGTTTGGCTGGTGGACAGAAGTTGTAATGAGCATGGTTCTGTTGGCCAGTGTCAGGACAGACTGTTGGGTTTAGACCTGAAACCCAGCTAGCTTTGAAGAATTCATTCAGCAATCTTCAGTTTCTGTCTGTGCTTTCAGTGCTGCAGCCATGTAGACCTTCACCTTCTTGTCAAAACCTTTTATTCATCAAGGCCAGAGTGAGTTCTGATTTTGGGAACTTGACACTGGCAAATTTATTACTGTTCACTATTTCCCTTTGCCCTTGAGACAAAAAATAAATACATAGACATACAAGCAGATGCTAGATGGAGACAAAGATGGCATTTTTACCAAATGATTCTATGGGCTGCCAGACTCCAGGCCAGAAGCAAACACTGCAAAAAAAAAATGTTAATCTCTGCAAAACCATCCCAGAGGTTTTTCCAAAGAGAGTGAAGGAAAAGCATTATGGTGTTTTTTAGTGTGTGAGAGTTGGTTTGGTAGCAAAACGTCCCAGGTTACATATTTAACCATGGTTCCCCGAGGGGAGTGAGATGCTGCGTCCGCTAAGGGAACGCCCTTATGTGTAAATATGTGAAATCATTCTCATGAATGGGCGTGACGTCATAGGCGGGTGATGTAGCGACCAGGAAGCTATAAAAGCACGTGAGGTGGAACGAGCGTCAGCTCCTAGGAATGAAGCGAACTCTGGCAGGGATGCTGGAAGTATGGCTTTGAGACGCAGCATCTCATTCCCCTCGGGGAACCATGGTTACATACGTAACCTGGGATGTTCCCCTTCAGGAACTCGAGCTGCGTCCGAAAACGCTAAGGGAATGAGAATGCCCACGCCGTCAGACTTGCAAGTCCCTGCCTAGTGTGTATACAAGGAGCACAGCTAAGGCAAGAGAAAGAAGAGCCGTGAGTGGCTCGCAGATCTAAACATATATTCTGATGAATGTGAGGGGCGTGGACCGTCTAGCTGCGTTCCAGATGTGCTGTATAGACACACCTGAAAAGAAGGCCTTGGAGGCAGCCATACTTCTGTTCAAGTGAGTCTTGACTCCCAGACTGTGTCTGTTCCCCGAACTAGAAAAAACAAAAAATGTCCAAACCAAGTTAAGATTAACAATTTAATTGAGGTTCAACAAATAAAAAACAGAAGCAATATGGATAAACTAATGATAAAGCTTGGCTTATTGAATATCAGATCCCTTTCTACAAAAACTCTTTTTGTAAATAATATGATCACTGATCATAATATAGATGTACTCTGTTTGACAGAAACCTGGCTAAAACCTGATGATTACATTATTTTAAATGAGTCCACCCCCCAAGATTACTGTTATAAACATGAGCCACGTCTAAAAGGCAAAGGTGGAGGTGTTGCTTCAATTTATAACAACGTTTTCAGGATTTCTCAGAGGGCAGGATACAAGTATAACTCGTTTGAAGTAATGGTGCTTCATATAACATTATCCAAAGAAACAAATGTTAATGATAAATCCCCTGTTATGTTTGTACTGGCTACGGTATACAGGCCACCAGGGCACCATACAGACTTTATTAAAGAGTTTGGTGGTTTTACATCCGAGTTAGTTCTGGCTGCAGATAAAGTTTTAATAGTTGGTGATTTTAATATCCATGTTGATAATGAAAACGATGCATTGGGATCAGCATTTATAGACATTCTGAACTCTATTGGTGTTAGACAACACGTTTCAGGACCTACTCATTGTCGAAATCATACTCTAGATTTAATACTGTCACATTGAATTGATGTTGATGGTGTTGAAATTATTCAGCCAAGTGATGATATCTCAGATCATTATTTAGTTCTTTGCAAAATTCATATAGCCAAAATTGTAAATTCTACTTCTTGTTACAAGTATGGAAGAACCATCACTTCTAACACAAAAGACTGCTTTTTAAGTTATCTTCCTGATGTATCCAAATTCCTTAGCATATCCAAAACCTCAGAACAACTTGATTATGTAACAGAAACTATGGACTCTCTCTTTTCTAGCACTTTAAATAAAGTTGCTCCTTTACGCTTAAGGAAGGTTAAGGAAAACAGTTTGACACCATGGTATAATGAGCATACTCGCACCCTAAAGAGAGCAGCCCGAAAAATGGAGCGCAGCTGGAGGAAAACAAAACTAGAGGTATTTCGTATTGCTTGGCCGGAAAGTAACATATCCTACAGAAAAGCATTAAAAACTGCTAGATCCGATTACTTTTCTTCTCTTTTAGAAGAAAACAAACATAACCCCAGGTATTTATTCAATACAGTGGCTAAATTAACGAAAAATAAAGCCTCAACAAGTGTTGACATTTCCCAACACCACAGCAGTAATGACTTTATGAACTACTTTACTTCTAAAATCGATACTATTAGAGATAAAATTGCAACCATTCAGCCGTCAGCTACAGTATCACATCAGACAGTGCACTATAGACCCCCTGAGGAACAGTTCCACTTATTCTCTACCATAGGAGAGGAAGAATTGTATAAACTTGTTAAATCATCTAAACCAACAACATGTATGTTAGACCCTATACCATCTAAGCTCCTAAAAGAGGTGCTTCCAGAAGTCATAGATCCTCTTCTGACTATTATTAATTCCTCATTGTCATTAGGATATGTCCCCAAAACCTTCAAACTGGCTGTTATTAAGCCTCTCATCAAAAAACCACAACTTGACCCCAAAGAACTAGTTAATTATAGACCAATCTCGAATCTCCCTTTTCTGTCCAAGATACTAGAAAAGGTGGTATCCACACAATTATATTCCTTCTTAGAGAAAAATGGTATATGTGAGGATTTCCAGTCAGGATTTAGACCGTATCATAGTACTGAGACTGCTCTCCTTAGAGTTACAAATGATCTGCTCTTATCATCTGATCGTGGGTGTATCTCTCTATTAGTTTTATTGGATCTTAGTGCTGCGTTTGACACAATTGACCACAACATTCTTTTGCATAGACTTGAACACTTTGTTGGCATCAGTGGAAGTGCATTAGCATGGTTTAAATCGTACTTATATGACCGCCATCAGTTCGTAGCAGTGAATGAAGATGTATCCTATCGATCACAAGTGCAGTATGGAGTACCTCAAGGCTCAGTACTAGGGCCGCTACTCTTCACGCTTTATATGTTACCCTTGGGAGATATCATCAGGAAACATGGTGTTAGCTTTCACTGTTATGCTGATGATACTCAGCTCTATATTTCTTCGCAGCCCGGTGAAACACACCAATTTGAAAAACTAATGGATTGCATAGTCGATATAAAAAACTGGATGACAAGTAATTTCTTACTGCTAAATTCTGAAAAAACAGGTGTTAATTATAGGACCAAAAAACTCTGCTTGTAATAACCTAGAACACTGTCTAAGACTTGATGGTTGCTCTGTCAATTCTTCGTCATCAATTAGGAACCTAGGTGTGCTATTTGATCGCAATCTTTCCTTAGAAAGCCACGTTTCTAGCATTTGTAAAACTGCATTTTTCCATCTCAAAAATATATCTAAATTACGGCCTATGCTCTCAATGTCAAATGCAGAAATGTTAATCCATGCATTTATGACCTCAAGGTTAGATTATTGTAATGCTTTATTGGGTGGTTGTTCTGCACGCTTAGTAAACAAACTACAGCTAGTCCAAAATGCAGCAGCAAGAGTTCTTACTAGAACCAGGAAGTATGACCATATTAGCCCGGTCCTGTCAACACTGCACTGGCTCCCTATCAAGCATCGCATAGATTTTAAAATATTGCTTATTACTTATAAAGCCCTAAATGGTTTAGCACCTCAGTATTTGAATGAGCTCCTTTTACATTATAATCCTCTACGTCCGCTACGTTCTCAAAACTCAGGCAATTTGATAATACCTAGAATATCAAAATCAACTGCAGGCGGCAGATCCTTTTCCTATTTGGCGCCCAAACTCTGGAATAACCTACCTAACATTGTTCGGGAGGCAGACACACTCTTGCAGTTTAAATCTAGATTAAAGACCCATCTCTTTAACCTGGCATACACATAACATACTAATATGCTTTTATTATCCAAATCCGTTAAAGGATTTTTAGGCTGCATTAATTAGGTAAACCGGAACCGGAAACACTTCCCATAACACCCTATGTACTTGCTACATCATTAGAAGAATGGCATCTATGCTAATATTTGTCTGTTTATCTCTTGTTCCGAGGTCACCTTGGCCACCAGATCCAGTCTGTGTCCAGATCAGAGGGTCACTGCAGTCACCCGGATCCAGTACGTATCCAGACCAGATGGTGGATCAGCACCTAAAAAGGACCTCTACATCCCTGAAAGACAGTGGAGACCAGGACAACTAGAGCCCCAGATACAGATCCCCTGTAAAGACCTTATCTCAGAGGAGCACCAGGACAAGACCACAGGAAACAGATTATTCTTCTGCACAATCTGACTTTGCTGCAGTCTGGAATTTAACTGACACTATTTAGCACAGACTATTTAGCACTGACACAGACACTATTTAACTGAACAGAGATGACATCACTGAATCCAATGATGAACTGCCTTTAACTATCATTTTTGCATTATTGGCACTGTTTTCCTAATGAATGTTGTTCAGTTGCTTTGACGCAATGTATTTTGTTTAAAGCGCTATATAAATAAAGGTGACATTGACATTGACATTGGTGTGGGAAGGTCATAGGACTCAAGGTTTTAGGATACCATCCTGATCAACCACTTAGCATAAGCTTCTTCTGGCCGGAGGCCTCAGCCTCAGTGCACCGCAGAGGAAACATGTAACCAGAGGGTGTCTGCCCACTGCATGGCCACCAAGAGGGCCGTCAAGAGGGCCGGCTGTAATGGCCGCCATGTAGACCCTCAGGGTGGAGTGGGTCAACCCTGTAGAGAGGGCCTGCAGGAACTCCAGAACTGTCCTAACTGGGCAAATAACTGGGTCGAGCTGGCAGTCTTCGCATCAGGAGGTGAAATGTTTTAACCTCAAGGTGTACAGTTTCCACATGGAGGGAGTTCTGGATTGGAGGATGATCTTAACAACCTTGGTTGAGAGACCAAAAGCTATGAGATGTGCCCCCTCAGGGTCCACTCCCATAACTTCCATAGCTCCGGGCAGGGATGGAATATTGTGTCCTCCGCCTGTGATAGGATACCCCTCCTGACGGTAATCTTCCATGGAGCGCTGTCGAGCAGAGAAATCAGATCCGAGAAACATACTCAGCCCAACCAGAACGTGGCTACTAATAGAAGTTGGACCCCGTCCCAGCACACTCTCAGCAGAACTCTTGGGAGCAGAGCGATCGGGGGATAAATGTACAGACAAAGCCTCGGCCAAGTGTGCACCATGGCATCCAGCCCCAGTGGAGCCGGATGAGTCAGATAAAACCAAAGGGTACAGTGCGATGTCATCTGAGTTGCAAACAGACTAAATATTCTCCAAATCTGCTTCACCACCTTGGGGTGAAGCTTCCATTCCCTGGGCCTCGGCCCCAGCCTCAACAGGATGTCTGCTCCCATATTCAGATGCCCAGGAATGTGAACTGCTCACAGCAAGAGGAGCTTGCCCTGGGACCACACAAAAAGCTGGTACGCTAGTTTGTACAAACTGCGTGAGCACAGACCCCTTGGTGGTTAATATAAGAGACCACCGCTGTGTTGTCGGTGCACACCAACACATTGTGACCTCTTTGGTCTGGGAGAAAGTAAAGTAGTGCTCAAAGCATGGCCAGCATCTTCAGGCAGTTCATATGCTATGTCAGATGGCAGCCACTTCACAGACTGTGGGCAGGGTGGCCACTCATGACCGCACCCCAGCCGGTGAGGGACGCATCCGTCGCAAGCATTACGTGGTGACAAGGAGCTCCAAGCACTGTGCCCTGACACAAAAACCCAGGTCTCCTTCACATGTCTAAGGCACGTAGGACCTCCGCGTGACCTTGAGCATGTGACCCTTGGTCTTGAGCCACTACGAGACCAGATGAAACTTTGAAATTATCTAAGCTAACAGAGTGTGTTAAAAATGTAAAAGTTGGATGACAAATATTTTTCTCCAATTAAACTCGGATAAGACAGAGATATTAATTATTGGACCAAAAAACACTACATAGAAGCTTGTAGATTACAATCTGCAACTAGACGGATGTACTGTTACTTCCTCTACAGTCAAAAATCTGTGTGTTATATTAGACAGCAATTTGTCTTTTGAAAATCATATTTCCCATGTTACAAAAACTGCATTCTTCCATCTTAGAAACATTGCCAAGCTACGAAATATGTTATCTGTTTCTGATGCAGAAAAGCTAGTTCATGCATTTATGACCTCTAGACTGGACTATTGTAATGCACTTCTAGGTGGTTGTCCTGCTTCTTCGATAAACAAGCTACAGGTAGTCCAAAATGCAGCAGCTAGAGTCTTTACAAGGTCAAGAAAATATGATCATATTACCCAAATTTTACAGTCTCTGCACTGGCTACCTATTAAGTTCCGTATCAGTTACAAATTATCATTACTTACCTATAAGGCCCTAAATGGTTTAGCTCCTGCATACCTAACTAGCCTTCTACCACGCTACAACCCATCACGCACCCTAAGGTCACAAAACGCTGAACTTTTGGTAGTTCCTAGGATAGCAAAGTCCACTAAAGGAGGCAGAGCTTTCTCACATTTGGCTCCCAAACTCTGGAATAGCCTTCCTGATAATGTTCAGGGTTCAGACACACTCTCTCTGTTTAAATCTAGATTAAAAACGCATCTCTTTCGCCAAGCATTCGAATAATGTATCTCTTAAATTGTGAGTGTAGATGCATCTGATCAAATGTGCATTCTTATTCATTAGAATCAGAACTAATTAATCTTACTTTGTTGGATCAGCAGCTATTCTAATGATGTCTCTATTTTGTTTCTATGTTTCGCCATGGTACCTAGGATTTACACAAGCTCCAGTCTGGATCCAGAACACCTGAGAAGAGATGATGCTGACCCTCAGAGGACCCCAGATGATGGTTACCCTGAATCAACAACAGAACTAACAAATATTGCTACAAGTGTGACCTCATCATATAATAATTTTTCATTATTAATAATATTAATAATGTTCATCGTCTGGCTGACTATGCCTTGTATTCATTTTTCTAAAAATCCTGTCATACGTGCACAAACTGACAGTCACCATTTATAAGCTACTACTAAATATTGTAGAAACATAATTTCCTGTAAAGTTGCCTTTTAACGATTTGAATTGTAAAAAGCGCTATACAAATAAACTTGAATTGAATTGAACTACTGTATTGGTCTCATGTACAGCAGGCCAAGAGGTATCATGTTGGATGCAGCTGCCATCAGACCCAGCAGTCTAGAACTGTTTGACAGTGAGTGACTGGCCTTCTCTTACTCTAGTGACTGCAGTGAGGAGTGACTCAATCCGAACAGGAGACATCTGTGCCTGCACCGGAATCGAATCCCACACCATGCCCAGATAAATGGTTCTCTGTACTGGAGAAAGCACACCTTTCTTGGCATTAAGTCTAAACCCCAGGTCTTTCGTGTGAGCGAGAATGACATCTCGATGCCGAAACGCCATCCAGTCTGATTGAGCTAATATCAACCAATCATTGCACCATGTGCTTAAATCGTGAAAGTGTGGGGTGAGAATGCAAGGCCAAAGGAAGAACCGGTATTAGTAGGCTTTTGCCCCCAAAAACCAACTTCAGAAACTTCCAATGATGGGGAAGGATGGAGATTACATCTTTCTAGATCGATCGTGACACCAGTCCTCAGATTTGATTGTCTGCTTTTAGTGCAAGTGTGCTGAACTTCAGTCCCCTGACTGAGTGGTTCAAAAAACGCAGAGAACTGAACTGGATTCTATGAACTCTCACTATAGTGTGCAGGACCCATTGAGACATGTTTGGCAGTAGTTTCCACGCTGTTACATAGTCTATTAAGGGAACCAGTCTCTCGAGACTGACCTCTGGGGTAATCAGAGCTGCTGGCTCCGTGTGTCACGTTCGGTGATACAGGAAACACGGAGAGAGAACCAATTGCAGGTAAGATATTTTATTAAAGGGTAATTCAAAGGGGTAAACATTCCAGGCAGAGTCAAAACCAGAGTATCCAATAACAAGAATAGACAAAACACAAGGCAGGATCAAGACTACGGATAACATAAGACAAGGACTCCGTGACACATACTCAGACAGACCGGGTATAAATACACAGAAGGTGATGAGGGAACTGCAGACAGGTGGGGAATAATTAATTAACTCAAACAAGGAGGAAGGTGACCAAATAAGGGTACAGACAGTTAATAAGGTGACAGACACCGTGGGAAAGGAGGACATCTAGTGGAAACCCAGGGACACAACCCAGACACTGTGACAGAACCCCCCCTCTACGGAGCGGCTCCCAGACGCTCCACGACAGACACAAAACAGAGACCAGGAGGGAGGCGGACAGGTGGAGGCTCAGGGGAAGGGATGGAGGGCCAGAAAAGAAAAACATGGGGAACAGACACCAGAAGTGTGAACGCAAAACAGGGAGACCAGGAGGGAGGGAGACCAAGAGGGAGGAGGACCGGAGGAGGTTCAGGGGGAGGGACAGAGGGCCAGACTGACAGAGAGGAACAGGGACAGGAGTGAACACCAATAACAAAAAAACAACATGAAGCCCCCCAGGGCGGAGCAGAAGACCACCACGTCAGAGAGGATCCAGGGTGCCTTGTCTCCAAAAATTTGATTGATGAGGGTCATAAAAGCCATCTGTTCTGGACACCTGTTTTTACACCCCCCCTCCCCTCCCTGTACAGCCAGCCATCATGAAAATGGTGTAAGGGAAGATTTTATTAAGGTTTTAAATGAACTGTATTTCAAGAAAAAGGTTATAAACACATAGCAGCAATGGAAACAATGTAATGATCATTTTTGTAGTTGGAAAAGTGTAAAAACGTAGTTAAAGTTGTTACAAATGAAATAAAACTAGGTTAGAAAATAAAGAAAACCAGGCAATAGAGTTTTAGCATTTGTGCTTTACCTCAAACTGAAAAAAAGAAACGAATGTAAAGCAGTGATACAAACCAGAAAAGTAGGAGTTTTGTCACAATGTTAGAGAAAAGTTAAAACAAAAGAAAAAAGATGGTAGACATTACGCGGATCTAAAATAAAATACACCAGACTCCGTCTTTAAAACACCAGCACAAGATACTTGTCAAAACTATGTTGTACTTTACCACTTATTTAAATTTTACTGACAAGAGTTAAACAAAAGAAAAAAAAAGATCTCACAGCAAAGTGTTATGACGTCTCCGGTAACGTTAGCTCGACTCAAAAAAAAAAAAAAAGAAGCGAACGTAAAGCAATGTTATAAACCAAGAAAGTAGGCGTTGGTCACGTCGGGTGAAAAGTTAAAACAAAAGAAAAAAGTAGGTAACTTAGGCATTTACGCAGATCTAAAAGAAAATACATCAGACAAGATACTTGTCAAATCTATGCAGTACTTTACCACTTACTACAATTTTAAAAAGCGAGACTGTTAGACGAAAGAAAAAAAAAAGATCCTCCGGCAGAGTTGTGAAGCGTCCGTAAAACAACCTACCACCACCGCAAACACAGTTAGAATGAGGCTCGGGAATGCTCCGGAAAAAAAACCACGCCTCCAGCGCTAGAGAGGGCAGGGCAGGAGGCGTGATAGTAGCATTAAATAGATTTAAACGTTACAATAATTAAACTAAGTAGTTTTTAATAAATAGACATCAGTCCTTAATTAGTGAAAACTTTATATCCATTTAAACATATGGTCAATTTTTACTTTTTAAATGATGTAGACCTATACGATTTTTATTTACTTTTAGGCTAGTCTTAAAAAAAAAATTTAAAAAAAAAAAACATAGTTGAAAAAGCGTTATTTGTTTTTAATGTGTTAAGTTAATTACTTTAATCTATGACTAGTCTAAATTTAGACTATCTCCGTCGATATATTTTTTATTTTTGTCAAGCTTAATTTCTCAAGCTATGTCAATTAACACACACACACACACACACACACACACACACACACTTTCCTTCTGTCAAGCTTGTGTCGCGTTATCTAGTAAATAAACCAGACATCATCTCGGTCATCTCAAGCACCGAAACCCGAATGTGTCGGTGTCTGTGTGATTACAGGCGTCTACATATCAGTTAGACATCAAGCGGTTGTAAAAACATCTAACAGGTTTTGAAATGCTTGTAACTGGCTTGTGAAACTAACTAATTTCAAAGTGTGTGATATATATATATATATATATATATATATATATATATATATATATATATATATATATATATATATATATATATATATATATGATTTTTATTTTAATTACATTTATTATTTTTGTTCACAAGGTGATTTTTTAAAAAACACCGATGCAAACATTAATGCACACAGGTCATACAAACAAGCGTAGTCTACCTTGTTTTTTCAAGCCTCAACACACACACACACACACACACACACACACACACACATACTTTCCTTCCCCCATGCTTATTCTGTGAAACATTTCTATAGCCACATCTTTATTTAACAAAATCTAAAATGAGATCTGATTTATTGCTATATTAAATGCTTCTGTAAGTTCTAATCTTTCGTTGTCATATCTTTTACATTTTATTAAAATAGGTTCAACTGTTTCACAATATCACATTTAACACAAAGTCCAGACACATGTATTTCATCTTATAAATAATGACTGATTAAGTGCAATGTGTCCAATTCTATGGCGAGATCTTCTCTTCTATTCCCAAAAATTCTCCTTTCATTTCCAACGGGTCTTTGAATATTATATAAATGCTGGCATTTATTCTAACCAACCCATTTAATTTGACACGTATCTTTTTATTTTTATTTATTTTTAATTAGACCTTTTATTTCTAATTTACTCATTGGAGTATTAAATAAGATGTCTGACATTTTAATGGTCCACTTTTATCTGGTCCACTACTTTCATTAACTATATGTGTGGGTATCCATACAAAATAAATCTTTGTTATTGCTTGTATTCTGAACAAACTCTGTAAAATGACTGACAAAATGCTTTGTCTAGTAGAAGCTTCACCACTCTTTAAACTTGATAGTACTGAAAATGAGTCTGAACATATGACTACTTTAGGTATATTAATGTGTTCAACCCCACTGAAGAGCCAAAAATATGACAATCATTTCTGTAGTATAAACGGACGGATGATTAGATGTACTTTCTGGTATTTTATGCTCTTTATTTTTAATCTAAACAAAAGACCTTGATGTTTTATTTTATTTTAATAAGCCACTCACACTTACTTTAGTAGCCTTATTCATCGAATATGTCTTTTATTTTGTTCATATTAACTTCTGGCACGAAATTCTAGATTCATAAATGTATGTTTTTCAAAATTCCCCCACGTTTAGTGGCGTTTAAAGAGGAATTTGTGATGCATTTGGGGACGTTAAAAGGCATGAAAAGTCCCAAAGCAAGACTTTTGTATTCTTCATTAGAGGACTTTGGTTTCTTAATGTGAAATCTGTTACCCCCCCCCCCCCCCCCCCCCACTACATTTTCTTTATCATTATATTTTTATTTTTTCTTAAGTGTTGTTTTATTTATTTTACATTTATTTTGTTTTATGATGTACAGAGTGTGAACAAAAATTGAGTGTAATCTCAGACCGTATTTGTAAATCTACCAGTAATGGACGTCTTTATGTTTTTAATGTTTAAAGCATCGAATAAAAAATAAAAAACACACACTAACACTTCCCCAACCACCCTAATAACGTTGGTCGCAAAGGTTTAAATGTATGTTAAAAGAATTAAACAAAGTAATGTTTTTAATAACAACACATCAGTTCTCATTCGATGAAAACATTCTACCTGGTTTTAATATTAGACCGATGTTTTAACTATAAAATTAGGTTAACCTATACGATTTAATTTTTTCATCTCAACAAAATTCCTTGTTGGAAAAAAGTGTTGTTTTATTTAATTTTAATAAGTCACTCACACATACTTTAGTAGTCTAAACCCTTGAATACATCTTTTATGTTGTAAATATTAACTTCTATCATTGCTATATCATTGCTATATCAATTAAAACATGCGTTTAGGCAAACACAAATATTAAACAGGAATGAATGTGATATGTCAAGATGGGCTTTTCTTGCCAAAGAAACTTTTACAACATTACAGGAAAGGCTAAATATTTCATCTCTAGTAGTGCGTAGAAACGCGTCTGGTGTCTTTGTGTTTACTGTTACGATCATGTCAGCGAAGACTGTAAAACATCTAAAGGTTTTTGGAGGGGGGTTTGCAACTCAACTGTAATCTAATTAGTTTTCCGGGGTTCTGGTGTTGTAAATGGTGTGCTGCTGGTCAGCTAAAGTAAAAAAAAATTGTTTGTGTATTCCGTGATCAAAGGGTGACAATTTTAACTTTACGACTTGGGATCGCAAGGTTAGCTGAAAGTTCATTTACTGGTCAAAAGGATGTGAAATCTTTTAACAAGTCAGACCATAGAAAAATGTAGTTTAATTCAAATTAATTTATTTTTGTTTTAGTTACATTTATAATTTTTATTAACCCATAGATCTTTCAACCTCAACATAGATGTACTGAGAATGCAAACAAGTACACAAACACAACCATACAATCATAAACAAACACACACACACACACACACACACAGATACACACACACACACAGATACAAATGTAAACATACAGAAAACATGAACATGTAACCAAACAAATACAAATATACACTCAAACAGGTACATAAATACACAAACAAACAATCAAAATAGGTCACAAACACGAAAATACCTATATTAGATTGAAAATGAGTTGTCATAAGTTTTCTTTGAAACCAAAAGTGTTTGTTGCTACAAATGTCTCACAGAACTTTATACAATAGATTAGATGTCCTTTATCACTTTCCAAATGGGGTTGTTAACCATGATGTTTAAAATAGTTTAAAAAGTATTATTTTTTAGCTTTCATGAAGGATTCATGTCAGCACTCAAATGTTTATAGCAAGAGTCCAGAGACAGATGAAAATAGATGCGTGAAGAAAAAAATTTAAGAGTTTTTTAATGACAGACTAGTTGGCTTAGATTGTTTAAAACAACTGAGTTTATTCATTTCTCTTGAATGTGTGTACGGTAACTGTTGCATACATGAAGCAGAAGAAATACATAAACGCATTGTGGTTGATGTTAAACAATAAAAAAATATATTATTTATATATCATAACTTACTTTCTTTTCAAAACACAATAAACATTCTTATGACTTTTTAACTGCGAACAACCGGTTTGGTTGGAAAATAAAAAATAAATAAAAACATATTAGGTTTCTTAGTTAGATTGCTTATAGTTTGTAGTAAAATCACATATATAAGCTAAAACATTTTTCTTTCAAACCACGCGGTTTTCACACACATTCCTCACAAAACTGCCAACAAAGACCTTAAGTTTTTGTTTTAACGTTTAGCTGTAGCTGAGACCTTGTGGGGAATTATTTTACGCAGTTTTGGGGAAGTTACTATGAACTTTGCAATAGGTTATAGATCACAAATGAACCTATTTAAAATCTAAAAGGTTACGCAACTATATAAATTTCTTTTAAAAAAGTAATGTAACTGATAACATTTGATTACATGTTTAAGACTTGTAATGTTTTCAACCGTTAATCTTTTGAAACGTGTAAACAGGACGGGGTTAACAGTGCTCAACAACTAATGACCGTCAGACTTTTCAAAATCCTTCATCACTTAAATTAGGATTGTGATCGTGATTTCATTTTAAAGCACAACCACCACAAAATCAGATTTGCTTGGAGATTAAATACATAGAGTAGTTAGAGTTAGTTAAGGTGGTTTACGAAATATATCAATTAAATCTTTTTTTATATATTTATATAAATTTATATTTATATATTTATATATTTATTTATTTAAATATTTTAGCCTGTTTTAGCACATGTACAGTATATCGTATTATTCTTGAATATAGTCGTTTAGTCTAAATATGTGTTAACAGTTATTTATTGTTATTATATGTAGGCTATTATATGTTTTTGTTTTACAAAGGGGTTCAATTTAATACATTTAAAGACACAATAGCCCCTGCTAAGTACACCTAAAATTTGCTAGAGTGGTGAGATATTTACGTTTACATTTATTCATTTAGCAGACGCTTTTATCCAAAGCGACTTACAGATGAGGACGGTGGAAGCAATCAAAACAACAAAAAGAGCAATGGTATATAAGTGTTATAACAAGTCTCAGTTAGGTTAACACAGTACACGAAGCATGGGCTTTTAAATAATATAATAAAAATAAAACAGATTTAATAAAAAAGAATAGAGCAAGTTAGAGAACTTTAAACACACACACACACACACACACACACACACACACACACACACATATAAATAGATATAAACCGCAATGTTTTTCATAGCGTTACACTTTGAAACCAGAACGATATGTTTCCATGATTTTGTTAGCTCTTTCTGTTTGAATCTGTTTAACGTAGTTTTCACCATCCTAATTGCAATGGTTTGGTCTTGCGCTTAGGGCCTATACGACTCGTTTTCCCAGTTTTTGGTCTCGTGTAAGTGGGTCTCTTTGTTCATACAAAGCAATATTTCTGTGAATTTGGGTTTTAAAATATTGCTTTAAACATCGTCTTCATTTGAGACGTTTACTTAACATCATTATATTATCCTAGTTTATATCAGATATAAGATATGTTGCTTATTATTATCCAGCCTTTTAATCATAAACCAAAATATCACGGCCGACTCGAGTGATCATCTTGGGCGATCATCTTGATCATCTTGGGCGGAGCCATCTTGGGCGTGACCAATGTTTATGACTTCCTGATGACAATCCCCCACATCATGTACATCATACAAGGGGTTGAGGGTGGGTCCAATCACTAAAACCAACAAAGACTACTACGCTACAGTTGCCTGCTGTGAACAATAAACTATACAATAAATCTATAAACCGGAAATTCATCGTGAATTAAAACATTACATCCGCATTCGGTGACAAAGTTCTATATCGATTAGGGCCAAAGTTTATGCCTTGGAAAGAATCGAATTCTGAAAAAGTCGTCTGACGCTGCACAAAGACCCATGGAGGGTAAATGGAGCGGCGCTGTTGAGGTCGAAAAACTGGAGTGCGCCGCGGGAAACACATGTTCTGTAAAAGACATTATCGACCCTGTTTTTAAACTACACTACAGAGGACAGATGATCGGTCTGATGCAAAAGATCATCACGGCGGAATGCGACCCAAATCACGATTGTACGGGCGATAGCAAGTGGGAAAAAAATCTCAGTAGCCAAATGAAACTTGTAAGAAGTCTGAAATATACATGGCCTGATTTGACGAGTATATTTTTAACTGGGATGGACCCGGTGTATGTTTCACGTAAAATTCTGGAAGTGATGTTTGAATGTGAAGATGAGATGGACGTTAATGATGTTCTCTATCTGTGTACATCTGTAACAGATCAATGTGTGCTGTTGGCTTCCAAAAATTATGATTCTATGACCTGTGAAATTGTTGCATCGTTGGTTGATTTTATATTGGAGCAAAACATGTTAATCTGCAGAGATTTTCTATTCTGGTTAGATTAGATTAGAAATATTGCTTTGTATGAACAAAGAGACCCACTTACACGAGACCAAAAACTGGGAAAACGAGTCGTATAGGCCCTAAGCGCAAGACCAAACCATTGCAATTAGGATGGTGAAAACTACGGTAAACAGATTCAAACAGAAAGAGCTAACAAAATCATGGAAACATATCGTTCTGGTTTCAAAGTGTAACGCTATGAAAAACATTGCAGTTTATATCTATTTATATGTGTGTGTGTGTGTGTGTGTGTGTGTGTGTGTGTGTGTAAAGTTCTCTAACTTGCTCTATTCTTTTTTATTAAATCTGTTTTCTTTTTATTTATTATATTATTTTAAAGCCCATGCTTCGTGTACTGTGTTAACCTAACTGAGACTTATTATAACACTTATATATCATTGCTCTTTTTGTTGTTTTGATTGCTTCCACCGTCCTCATCTGTAAGTCGCTTTGGATAAAAGCGTCTGCTAAATGAATAAATGTAAACGTAAATATCTCACCACTCTAGCAAATTTTAGGTGTACTTAGCAGGGGCTATTGTGTCTTTAGGGTATATTGTACTTATTGTCATTATGAATATTTGTACGCTTATTTTCATTTCGACATCTTAATGAACACTTACACAATTTGTCTTCGTTTGAGTAGCTAACATTACTCGACGGTCACATTTAAGTTTTCACCGCTTACACTCACCAAAAACACCTGAAACCTGTAACTCTGTCATAATTAGGTTAGTTAAAAATACAAAAATTTAATGCCTGACACCTTTGTAACTGACTAAAAAACAATGTTTAAGCTAAACAAATGACAGAGGCACTGTGCCTAAAACTGCTAACACAAACATCACTAACTTAAATGAACAAAATACAATAACCACCAATATGTGTTCACACAGTTAACTTTATTTAGATGATTCAGCATTAACTTAAATGAACAGATGATAATGATCACCAATATGTGTTCACACAATACATTTATTTAGATGATTCACGGAAATAAAATGACTCTTGAGTTGTTAGAAGAAAGAAAAATGTGTACTGACATAACTGCGAAAATGACTTAAGGGCCCTATGAATCGGTTCATTGAACCAAACTGTCCAAATGAATCATTTTCAGAAGTGAATCGGACTTTGCATCAGTAAAACAGATCACAAAAAACATGGAAGTAGCGTATACTTCACAAACAGTGTAGAAATCTTTGCAAAGGTGTATGATGGGTATTGTAGTTCCCTGACCTGAAGATCTACATAGCTTGAATGAGGTATTAGTTAAATGTATTAAATTGAACCCCTTTGTAAAACAAAAACATATAATAGCCTACATATAATAACAATAAATAACTGTTAACACATATTTAGACTAAACGACTATATTCAAGGATAATACGATATACTGTACATGTGCTAAAACAGGCTAAAATAGGGTTGGCTATGCTGTAATGGAGCAACCGTTGTTATGTTATCTTGTGAACCATTAGGATTCGTGTGTCTTGAAACCAAATAATTGTCTTTATCTTTAGAAAAAGACAATCGTGTCCTGCTGCTGTGGTCTGAATATCCAGTCTGTCTTCATCAGGAAATGATGAACCCCCATCATCAGACCCCATTCTGGAGATTGTGTGTATGTTTGTTTATTTTACAGACATATTTCATTATAAAACTAGGTAAGCAGGGCCTTGTAATAATATGGTAAACATGTCATAAGTCGGTCAATCGTGCATCCAGAGTTTATCTTACTACATCTCTATAATAAATTTCTGCAATGGCTATACTTGTCACGGTGCTTTCAAGTCGGGGTCTGGTGGTTGTTTTAAGAGCAAACCCTTGTTTGCCAAACTAGTGTTAAGCGACACTGTCCGCATTTTTAAAGTTAAAGAGGATAATGAACACTTTCACAATCTATTATTGTCAGAATGCATAATCAGTGTTAGGGATCAACTAGTTACATATAGCTAAATTATATCATTTGATTACAAAAATAAAATGTAATCAGTTAGTCACAGAAAAAATAATTAAATTGCGGTTAATTATGAAAATGTTACATCTGAATATTTTTTCACACACGTACAGATTTAATTGATATATTTCGTAAACCACCTTAACTAACTCTAACTACTCTATGTATTTAATCTCCAAGCAAATCTGATTTTGTGGTGGTTGTGCTTTAAAATGAAATCACGATCACAATCCTAATTTAAGTGATGAAGGATTTTGAAAAGTCTGACGGTCATTAGTTGTTGAGCACTGTTAACCCCGTCCTGTTTACACGTTTCAAAAGATTAACAGTTGAAAACATTACAAGTCTTAAACATGTAATCAAATGTTATCAGTTACATTACTTTTTTAAAAGAAATTTATATAGTTGCGTAACCTTTTAGATTTTAAATAGGTTCATTTGTGATCTATAACCTATTGCAAAGTTCATAGTAACTTCCCCAAAACTGTGCGTAAAATAATTCCCCCCAAGGTCTCAGCTACAGCTAAACGTTAAAACAAAAACTTAAGGTCTTTGTTGGCAGTTTTGTGAGGAATGTGTGTGAAAACCGCGTGGTTTGAAAGAAAAATGTTTTAGCTTATATATGTGATTTTACTACAAACTATAAGCAATCTAACTAAGAAACCTAATATGTTTTTATTTATTTTTTATTTTCCAACCAAACCGGTTGTTCGCAGTTAAAAAGTCATAAGAATGTTTATTGTGTTTTGAAAAGAAAGTAAGTTATGATATATAAATAATATATTTTTTTATTGTTTAACATCAACCACAATGCGTTTATGTATTTCTTCTGCTTCATGTATGCAACAGTTACCGTACACACATTCAAGAGAAATGAATAAACTCAGTTGTTTTAAACAATCTAAGCCAACTAGTCTGTCATTAAAAAACTCTTAAATTTTTTTCTTCACGCATCTATTTTCATCTGTCTCTGGACTCTTGCTATAAACATTTGAGTGCTGACATGAATCCTACATGAAAGCTAAAAAATAATACTTTTTAAACTATTTTAAACATCAGGGTTAACAACACCATTTGGAAAGTGATAAAGGACATCTAATCTATTGTATAAAGTTCTGTGAGACATTTGTAGCAACAAACACTTTTGGTTTCAAAGAAAACTTATGACAACTCATTTTCAATCTAATATAGGTATTTTCGTGTTTGTGACCTATTTTGATTGTTTGTTTGTGTATTTATGTACCTGTTTGAGTGTATATTTGTATTTGTTTGGTTACATGTTCATGTTTTCTGTATGTTTACATTTGTATCTGTGTGTGTGTGTGTATCTGTGTGTGTGTGTGTGTGTGTGTGTTTGTTTATGATTGTATGGTTGTGTTTGTGTACTTGTTTGCATTCTCAGTACATCTATGTTGAGGTTGAAAGATCTATGGGTTAATAAAAATTATAAATGTAACTAAAACAAAACTAAATTAATTTGAATTAAACTACATTTTTCTATGGTCTGACTTGTTAAAAGATTTCACATCCTTTTGACCAGTAAATGAACTTTCAGCTAACCTTGCGATCCCAAGTCGTAAAGTTAAAATTGTCACCCTTTGATCACGGAATACACAAACAATTTTTTTTTACTTTAGCTGACCAGCAGCACACCATTTACAACACCAGAACCCCGGAAAACTAATTAGATTACAGTTGAGTTGCAAACCCCCCTCCAAAAACCTTTAGATGTTTTACAGTCTTCGCTGACATGATCGTAACAGTAAACACAAAGACACCAGACGCGTTTCTACGCACTACTAGAGATGAAATATTTAGCCTTTCCTGTAATGTTGTAAAAGATTCTTTGGCAAGAAAAGCCCATCTTGACATATCACATTCATTCCTGTTTAATATTTGTGTTTGCCTAAACGCATGTTTTAATTGATATAGCAATGATATAGCAATGATAGAAGTTAATATTTACAACATAAAAGATGTATTCAAGGGTTTAGACTACTAAAGTATGTGTGAGTGACTTATTAAAATTAAATAAAACAACACTTTTTTCCAACAAGGAATTTTGTTGAGATGAAAAAATTAAATCGTATAGGTTAACCTAATTTTATAGTTAAAACATCGGTCTAATATTAAAACCAGGTAGAATGTTTTCATCGAATGAGAACTGATGTGTTGTTATTAAAAACATTACTTTGTTTAATTCTTTTAACATACATTTAAACCTTTGCGACCAACGTTATTAGGGTGGTTGGGGAAGTGTTAGTGTGTGTTTTTTATTTTTTATTCGATGCTTTAAACATTAAAAACATAAAGACGTCCATTACTGGTAGATTTACAAATACGGTCTGAGATTACACTCAATTTTTGTTCACACTCTGTACATCATAAAACAAAATAAATGTAAAATAAATAAAACAACACTTAAGAAAAAATAAAAATATAATGATAAAGAAAATGTAGTGGGGGGGGGGGGTAACAGATTTCACATTAAGAAACCAAAGTCCTCTAATGAAGAATACAAAAGTCTTGCTTTGGGACTTTTCATGCCTTTTAACGTCCCCAAATACATCACAAATTCCTCTTTAAACGCCACTAAACGTGGGGGAATTTTGAAAAACATACATTTATGAATCTAGAATTTCGTGCCAGAAGTTAATATGAACAAAATAAAAGACATATTCGATGATTAAGGCTACTAAAGTAAGTGTGAGTGGCTTATTAAAATAAAATAAAACATCAAGGTCTTTTGTTTAGATTAAAAATAAAGAGCATAAAATACCAGAAAGTACATCTAATCATCCGTCCGTTTATACTACAGAAATGATTGTCATATTTTTGGCTCTTCAGTGGGGTTGAACACATTAATATACCTAAAGTAGTCATATGTTCAGACTCATTTTCAGTACTATCAAGTTTAAAGAGTGGTGAAGCTTCTACTAGACAAAGCATTTTGTCAGTCATTTTACAGAGTTTGTTCAGAATACAAGCAATAACAAAGATTTATTTTGTATGGATACCCACACATATAGTTGATGAAAGTAGTGGACCAGATAAAAGTGGACCATTAAAATGTCAGACATCTTATTTAATACTCCAATGAGTAAATTAGAAATAAAAGGTCTAATTAAAAATAAATAAAAATAAAAAGATACGTGTCAAATTAAATGGGTTGGTTAGAATAAATGCCAGCATTTATATAATATTCAAAGACCAGTTGGAAATGAAAGGAGAATTTTTGGGAATAGAAGAGAAGATCTCGCCATAGAATTGGACACATTGCACTTAATCAGTCATTATTTATAAGATGAAATACATGTGTCTGGACTTTGTGTTAAATGTGATATTGTGAAACAGTTGAACCTATTTTAATAAAATGTAAAAGATATGACAACGAAAGATTAGAACTTACAGAAGCATTTAATATAGCAATAAATCAGATCTCATTTTAGATTTTGTTAAATAAAGATGTGGCTATAGAAATGTTTCACAGAATAAGCATGGGGGAAGGAAAGTGTGTGTGTGTGTGTGTGTGTGTGTGTGTTGAGGCTTGAAAAAACAAGGTAGACTACGCTTGTTTGTATGACCTGTGTGCATTAATGTTTGCATCGGTGTTTAAAAAATCACCTTGTGAACAAAAATAATAAATGTAATTAAAATAAAAATCATATATATATATATATATATATATATATATATATATATATATATATATATATATATATATCACACACTTTGAAATTAGTTAGTTTCACAAGCCAGTTACAAGCATTTCAAAACCTGTTAGATGTTTTTACAACCGCTTGATGTCTAACTGATATGTAGACGCCTGTAATCACACAGACACCGACACATTCGGGTTTCAGTGCTTGAGATGACCGAGATGACGTCTGGTTTATTTACTAGATAACGCGACACAAGCTTGACAGAAGGAAAGTGTGTGTGTGTGTGTGTGTGTGTGTGTGTGTGTGTGTTAATTGACATAGCTTGAGAAATTAAGCTTGAGAAAAATAAAAAATATATCGACGGAGATAGTCTAAATTTAGACTAGTCATAGATTAAAGTAATTAACTTAACACATTAAAAACAAATAATGCTTTTTCAACTATGTTTTTTTTTTTTTTTTTTAAGACTAGCCTAAAAGTAAATAAAAATCGTATAGGCCTACATCATTTAAAAAGTAAAAATTGACCATATGTTTAAACGGAAGTTTTCACTAATTAAGGACTGATGTCTATTTATTAAAAACTACTTAGTTTAATTATTGTAACGTTTAAATCTATTTAATGCTACTATCACGCCTCCTGCCCTGCCCTCTCTAGCGCTGGAGGCGTGGTTTTTTTTCCGGAGCATTCCCGAGCCTCATTCTAACTGTGTTTGCGGTGGTGGTAGGTTGTTTTACGGACGCTTCACAACTCTGCCGGAGGATCTTTTTTTTTTCTTTCGTCTAACAGTCTCGCTTTTTAAAATTGTAGTAAGTGGTAAAGTACTGCATAGATTTGACAAGTATCTTGTCTGATGTATTTTCTTTTAGATCTGCGTAAATGCCTAAGTTACCTATTTTTTTCTTTTGTTTTAACTTTTCACCCGACGTGACAAACGCCTACTTTCTTGGTTTATAACGTTGCTTTACGTTTGCTTCTTTTTTTTTTTGTTTGAGTCGAGCTAACGTTACCGGAGACGTCATAACACTTTGCTGTGAGATCTTTTTTTTTCTTTTGTTTAACTCTTGTCAGTAAAATTTTAATAAGTGGTAAAGTACAACATAGTTTTGACAAGTATCTTGTGCTGGTGTTTTAAAGACGGGGTCTGTTGTATTTTATTTTAGATCCGCGTAATGTCTACCATCTTTTTTCTTTTGTTTTAACTTTTCTCTAACATCGTGACAAAACTCCTACTTTTCTGGTTTGTACCACTGCTTTACATTCGTTTCTTTTTTTCAGTTTGAGGTAAGGTACAAATGCTAAAACTCTATTACCTAGTTTTCTTTATTTTCTAACCTAGTTTTATTTCATTTGTAACAACTTTAACAACGTTTTTACACTTTTCCAACTACGAAAACGATCATTACATTGTTTCCATTGCTGCTATGTGTTTATAAACTTTTTCTTGAAATACAGTTTATTTAAAACCTTAATAAAATCTTCCCTTACACCATTTTCATGATTTTGCCCTTTTCAAAGTTTAAAAAAAGCACATAGCTTCCCACAACTTCTCCCCCCTCCGAAATTCCTCCTTGGTTCATAAATTCATATTAAGGTCACTGGCTGTACAGGGAGGGGAGGGGGGGTGTACAAACAGGTGTCCAGAACAGATGGCTTTTATGACCCTCATCAATCAAATTTTTGGAGACAAGGCACCCTGGATCCTCTCTCACGTCCTTGTGGTCGAGGTCAGAATCCTCCAGGGTGGGGCAGAAGATCACCACAACCGTGTAGTCAGGGCGAGAGCCCCCCAGGGCGGAGCAGAAGACCACCATGTCCTTGTGGTCGAAGCCAGAGTCCTCCAGGACAGAGCGGAAGACCACCACAACCGTGTGGTCAGGGCGGAAGCCCCCCAGGGCGGAGCAGAAGACCACCACAACAGTGTGGTCAGGGCGGAAGTCCCCCAGGGCGGAGCAGAAGACCACCACAGCCATGTGGTCAGGACGAGAGCCCCCCAAGGTGGAGCAGACCACCGTGCGGCCGGACCAACGGGACGACGAAACTCTGGTATTCCCCTGGTGTCTTTACTGGACTCCAGAAGATCGGTGCTGGCCTGACTCTGCTCGCGAAGATCATTGGTGACTGGCATTTGTACATGAAGATCTCCAGTGACTTGACTCAGTCCTAGAAGATCATCCGTGACTTGACTCTGTCCTTGAAAATCACCAGTGACTTGACTCAGTCCTTGAAGATCACCAGTGACTTGACACAGTCCTAGAAGATCACCCGTGACTTGACTCCGTCCTTGAAAATCACCAGTGACTTGACTCAGTCCTTGAAGATCACCCGTGACTTGACACAGTCCTTGAAGATAACCAGTGACTTGACTTGACTCTGAAAGGTCAACGGTGACCAGCCTTGTCTCTGGAAAGTCCATGGTACCTAGCCCTGGCTCTGGAAGGTCATCAGTGACTAGCCCTGACTCTGGATGGTCAGCGGTGACTAGCCCGGACTCTGGAAGATCAGCGGTGACTAGTCCTGACTCTGGAAGATCATCAGTGACTAGCCCTGGCTCTGCAAGGTCAGCGGTGACTAGCCCTGCCTCTGGAAGGTCAGCGGTGACTAGCCCTGCCTCTGGAGGGTCAGCGATGACTAGCCCTGGCTCTGGAAGGTCAGCGGTGACTAGCCCTTACTCTGGAGGATCATCGGTGACTAGCCCTGACTCTGGAGGGTCCACGAACACCTGACTCGACTCTGGAGAGTACACTGGAACCTGACTCGACTCTGGAGGGTCAACTGGAACCTGACTCGACTCCGGAGGGTCAACTGGAACCTGACTCGACTCTGGAGGGTCAACTAGAACCTGACTCGACTCTGGAGAGTTCACTGGAACCTGACTCGACTCTGGAGAGTTCACTGGCACCTGACTCGACTCTGGAGAGTTCACTGGCACCTGACTCGACTCTGGAGAGTTCACTGGCGCTTGACTCATCTCTGGAGAGTTCACTGGTGCCTGATTCGACTCTGGAAGGTCAACTGGCACCTGACTCGACTCTGGAGGGTCAACTGGCACCTGACTCGACTCCGGAGGGTCAGCTGGCACCTGACTCGACTCCGGAGGGTCAACTGGAACCTGACTCGACTCTGGAGGGTCAACTGGAACCTGACTCGACTCAGGAGGGTCAGCTGAGACTCTCATCCTGTGCAGCGGCGCTGGGCAAGCAGCCATCTTGGGCCATGACTCTGGACAGGCGGCCATCTTGTACTGTGGTGCTGGGCTGGGCCCTAACAGCTTGAAGCCTTCGGCCTGGGAGTGCCACTCTGACTCTAGCTTCTGCTGAGTACGAGAAGTGATACGCCCAGATTGAGGAGCTGGAACACGATAGGTTGGGACTGCTCCGCCCAGCAGTCCCTGCTGACCGCCTCAACCTCCTCAGTGGAAGAGAGGTAAACATGTGCTCTTACTATGTTACTATGTTATATCCAGTGAGCTCCTGTATATCTAACTTCTCAAAGTGAGATAAATTTCATTATGTTCCTCAGAATTAAATGTCATCAAACAACCAGATGAATAAACACAGTCTGGCTTGTGATTCATATCGAAGTGATATATCTAACTTCTCATATTCAGATTAATACTGAATTTAATTCCTCAGAATTAAATGCCGGTAAACAAGCAGATGATCATACATGGTCTAGCATGGTAAGATTCATATAAAGAATGAAAAATTATATATCTAACTTCTCGTAGTTAAATAAATGCCTCATTTAATTCCTCATTATTAAATGGATCCAAACAACCAAACGAGTAAACACGGTCTGGTGTGGTAAGATTTATATACAAAAATTATAACTTCTCATAGTCAGATAAATGCTTCATTTAATTCCTCATAATTAAATAATCGCAAGATTACAAGCACGGACACACTCCTCGGAGCGTGCCCGGCGAGAGCGGAGAAGCACAATCAGCCCCCTTAATTTTTTTCTCGAGAGCCAACTGCCCGAGTTATGCTCCTTATTACTGCTGCCTGTTATAATATTTAGGCTTGTGTTAACTGACGCTTGTGCAACTGATGTTTATGCTACTGATGTTTGTGCAACTGATGTTTGTGCAACTGCGAGCTCATCAACGCCCTTCGTGTCAATCTCCTCAGAGAACGACAGGCAGAACGCGAAAGCGGAAACCCACGAGCACATCCACCGCTTCGCCTCGGCAAAAGCGGGACTGGTGCAGCGAGAAACGCTAGTGAAGGCTCCTCAAAGAGAGCCTTCAGAGAGTGAAACAAAGCAGTAACAAACGGTTGCATTGCGGGCCGTCAACTCCCTCGAGAGCTGATTCTGCGTGCTTCGCTCTCAAGCAGACAACACACTGTGTGTGTACCACAATATATTATAAAGGGCAGGGAAAACACACATTCTGAACGCTGCCTGCTTTAGCCAAAAACTTCTCTTGACTGAGGTTTGATAAAATGGAGCTTATCAGTGGACAAACAACACTAAATATGACTCGCAAAACAAATAGCGACTGACACACACACAGAGCTTCGCTGAATGACAAAAAGCTGACGCTTGTTCCACCTCACGTGCTTTTATAGCTTCCTGGTCGCTACGTCACCCGCCTATGACATCACGCCCATTCATGAGACTGATTTCACATATTATTCAGAGCTGGTCACACTGAAGGGCGTTCCCTTAGCGTTTTTGGACGCAGCTCGAATTCCTGATGGGGAACTGTATTAGTTTCCATGCAGATCTCTGCAAAAAAAATTGTTTCTTTAATTTTAAAGTAACAGCTCAGGTAATATGTGGGTATATCTGTTGATGGAAAGTGTTAATAACTGAAAGAGCCAGCAAATGATCAGTGTTTTAGTGGCAGGAAAAAAATGACAGAAAGCCCTTGAGATCTTCCCCCAGCTCCCAGGAAGTCTCTAAACACTTTTTTATACGTGTTTGGCTCTTGATTTTACTGTCCATGCATGTTTCAAGTGATTCCCTATCACATCCCTCATCCCAGGCCAGCTCTCTATCTCCAACACCCTAAACCTCTGATAAACTGCCAAGGTTAACACTTGTCCATGGACGGCCAGGAGTTTGTCCCTATGGCCACAGCATGAGACCTGAAGCTCTGGAGCTGAAGATTCAGATCAGCAAATAAACAAAAGGCCTGATTCAGAAGAAGCTTTGAGAGCTTTAGATACAGGAACAACTTTCTGCAAGACTGAATGAATGAAACTGCACTGATATGATGTGATAAGTTCTGTTCAAGCCAGTGATATACATTCAAGAAAAATCTGAGAACCAAAGACACTGTGTTGTATATATATATATAAATAAATGTAATAATGATAGCAGACATTAGTTATAACAGTTGTAATGTTGTTATGCTACAATGTTTGCATTGTGTCAACCAAAATAAGAATTTTGTCGACCAAGTCTAAAGTAGTATTTTACAGTGAATAGGGCTTGTCCCGTCTAATCAGTCCTATGAGACCCTTTTACTTTCATGTAAAGATCAGACTATGTGTGTTTTAAAAATAATTTATTAAGAGGACAATGAACTGATAGCTTTTTCATTCTGTTAGAAGGCAAACCATGAGTGGAAACTGCCGAAGAGACATTTGCCGCCTATCTGTACTGAAAAAAATCAAACCTATATTTCAGCCTGTTCTCAAAACCAAAGGAAACCAGGAGCTGCCCTGCTGACCAGAACTAACAAGCCAGATCTGATTAACAGGATTAACGATGCTAGAGATAAACTCAAATCACATTCAAAATCTTACTGTCCCTTATTTTATGTCAGAGTGGCAAAAAGTACTGACATGAATATGGTGCATTATATAATTATAAAGATGGGCCCTGGATCTGCAGTAGTCATTGTACATATTATAGTGAAAAACAGAGTAAAAGATGTCATGAGCTTTATTTAGGATGATGTGTGTGGCAGGTAGTCTGTACTCAGTACCATCATGCCGCTGTGACCTACTAGTGTTACTGCAGGCTTATTAGATGGGCTCTGGTGGAAAGATGGCCTCGGTCCACCTCAGTCCTGTCTGAGAGGTTTATGAGCTGTCCAGAACTGTCTGCTTACTTTGCTCAGGCTGCTTTTAATGCCACGACTCTGAACTTTCATTGGGAAGGGCTGAGACCCATACCGGTGTAATGCTCATACTCTTCCCCTATAAAATACCACAGTGAACACCCACCCAAATACGCACTCACACACACAGAGACATATGCTGTACTAGTTCAACCTCTGTTATATGCTCAGTATAGCTACAGATACCTAACCAGGTTATAAAAGCTGCATTGTACTGTATATTTCTTTGTTGATTTATACACACACTATATCTAACTAGTAAGCTGGAGAAGAAGATATAACTTTTTGGGAATGTTTAACATTACATATTATGTTGTAATAAAAAAGACATGATTACTTTTCAAAGGACTGCACAATCGCAATACAAAATTTCAACAGTGAATGATAAAAATTATATATACAGGTCGTGTAGGGTGTCTCTATAAGTGATAACTTATAAGAAGAGTAGTTATTGAGCATGTAAATAATAATCTGAAACTGCTTCAACACTTCAGTCAAAATCAGATGGTCTGTCCATCTGAAATATGACTGACAACATGGTACTTCTCAAAAACAGAAGCGTTTGCATTTATCCTGGCAAACAACAAAAGTGAGTTAAATATTTCCTGTTCTTCCCTAAAACTGATATACAATTCAGCTATGCTGTGCCATTACCAGAATGAGTGCAATCTGTACTTCTCTAATAATTTCCTAATCAAAAAATTATTATAACTCAACTCCTAAGAATGGTTAGCCTCTAGACTGACCATTCCAGTGAAGCAGTAATGAAACTAAAGGTCATTCTTACTCACGTGTGATGCTTCATATATGCTGTGCAGAACATATTTAACATAACAGCAATTGTTCAGTTAATAATTAAGAACGAGCAAGAATTTCCCACATGCATAAGAGTATGTTTTAGCTAAAAGTGTGACAGTTCAGTGTTACTGCAAACATGGTCATTCATATCATGCCTTTGTACCTGAACTACTAATCTGTGTTTTTGTGTCGTTTGTGACCGTCAGAGGGCAGCTGGTGCATCTGACCCCTGACCCCTGTCCCTCACCTCATAACACTGACAGCGCTGCACTACCGGCTGCTAAGTGCTACGCGCTCTGTTCACACTAATTGTCTATAACTCGAGGGCTTGTTGTCATGAATTCCTTGTAAAAAATGTGTCATAAACATGGAAGCTTAGGAAAAATTGCTATGTGTGTTTGTTTAGTGTTTGTCATTCATGGCTTCTGTTTATTACTCTCTTTCAGTAAGGCTTCTGTTCAGGGTTTTGTTTTGCCTGCTACCTGTTAGCGGTGATGCTGAAAACTAGTCACTTTAATTGCTTTACGTTAAATGCTTACCATAAAGGATGCGGTGGATTTTTTGAGCGTGGCATAACCTCATAATGTCAGGTCCTTTATACATTATCAAGGACACTTGATTGGTCACACCAGAAAAACTTTTATTTTCATCTGAAGATGTTATTTCCAGAAGTCATACATGCACACCTCAGGTCCTAAGCACTGGATATTAATATGGCCAATTATTAAACAAAAAGTTTTTTTAAAGCAATTTAGTTAATTTAAACACGTCTCTTCACAATCCGCTGCAAGCTTGAGTTCATCTGCCTCCGTCTTTGAATGCGTCGTCCACTTCTCCATTTCATCACACCTTGTTAAAGATGATCCATGAAAATGTTTCAAAGTATTACAGCCATAGTTACTTTATGAAACACTTTATTACTGTGTAATTATACAAATACATACTGAGTCATATTAATTAACAACATGCACTTACTATGGATTAGAATTTGGTTTAAGATGAGTTAGTTAGTTGCATGTAATTATGCACAATTTAATGTTATTACTACAGTGACTACTTGTAACAAGGACACTGGAAGACCCCAAACTCTCGCTGCTATTGCTCTTGAAGTGGGATGTGAGCAAGGTTAGTGACAGGATCGGTAATCTGGCTAGGTTTAAAGGTGCTGTTTGTAAGTTTTTGGCTGTAAAAAAAAAATCAAATATGCAGATATTCAAGAAACATGCTAAGTGCACATACTTGCTTCTCCGAGACAATCATACAGTCATTCAACTTTGAAAATGTGTGTTCCATATCAGAATGTGCTTTTGTTTTGCTCTGTGTGACACAGACAATTTAACCAATAGTATTTCAGCATCCTGGGTTGCCAGATTGCAGAGAACAGTTTATCGCACTCATGAAAGCCAGCAAACGAGCTGTAGCATATTAAAACAAGGATAAATCAGCTGATCAATTTACGGTGTAAGACTGGTCGCCTTGCTTGCATTCATTCATGCTTGTCCTCAATCTGACAACCTGCTGGAGCGTCGCACCTGAGGAGAAACAGTATTAAAGTGCAAGTAAAGAGTATAAATTGTTTTTTTTTTTTTTTCTTGGAAATACTTGGTTAAAATATTCTGCTTCACTAATACTTGTGAAAAGTAAAAGTACCTTTCAGCTCTGTGTATCTACACACTCAGCATATGTATTTAAGTTCATCGACTTACAAAATCCCAGCAGGAATTGGCATTTCAGGCTGTTGTTTATAGTATCACATTATTTCATAATAATATTTCTTTTAATGTTCTTAAGCAGACATATCCAGAGGAAAATTAACAGTGTTGGGGTAGTTACTCAAAAAATTTAATTAGTTACTAGTTACTTCTGTAAATTGTAATGACATTACTTTACTAGTTACTATATTACTATATATATATATATATATATATATATATATATACTATATACTATATATTTTTTTTTTTTAGGGAATTTTTTCCAAATTCCGCTTTCCATTGAAATTTTTCTGGATTCCATTTTTTTCTGTTTTTATTTTATGCTCCTTTTAAATGGTGAAATTTAATTGAATTAATCAAAAAGCATGTCTAATTAATTTAAATCATAACACATACATTTTCACAGCAATTTATTAAAAGTATAAAAAAAATACATGTTTAGGGCCCTATGAAATATAAGATTTTTTCCTTCATATGTTTGATTTTTTTAGCATGTGTAATTATTTAAATGCATAAAAACAACTCCATTTATTAAATTTTTCTTAAAATAGCCTTATGAAATGTTTTTTTTCCCCTCAGAAATTCTGTTGTGTATTTACATTTTTCTGGTTATCAAATGAGAGCATTAAACATTCATTTAGATTTTCTTTTAAATATTGAAAATTAAGCAAACTTTATTTTTTGGTAAACAAAGGGGATTACTATTAAAAATAAAACATGGAAGAAATGTTAAGCAGCATATGCTGTAAACAGAGCAGCGCTGAGCTCACAAACGCTGCTTTATCAGATATATAACATGCAAGTCTTCCTTCAGAAATAAAGTGATGTAAAAACACCTGTGTCTCGTTTTGATATTTAAACATATGAATTTAAGGAATTATTATGATTATTAAATGTGCAGTAGGTGCTCATGTTTATTCAACAAAGCCTTTTGGAAAATCGTTTAGTTTTAAAATAGTGACGAGTCTCCAAAAATAAATAAATGTATGGGAAACACATCCCACATCACAACCACCTGAGCCCAACTTCAGTCTACTTATCACCTTAACTTTAACTGTGTTTGTAGAAGGCACCGCAGCCAGACCCATGTACACAACACATACAAGTTAACTTAGGGCCAGGCGTGGACGCCCGATGAAACCGTCTATAAGATGACATTTCAGCACTTGACAAACGGAGAGCGACTCCTACGTAGCACTTGAAGCACAGCTGTGCGATTGCTTTACGTGCAATTTTGGGAAATGCACGTCAAACAATAACGAATGATCGTAAAATTACTCGTAGAAAACGCTCTTAAGCGCTAAGATCAATCGTTATTGAGAAACCCAGCCCAGAACTTTACACACAGGCAAACACGGCATGTGTAATGCAGGAAAGCGCATTCCTATAGTCTAGTATAGTGTAGTTACCAATATTATTTGTGTAATTCAATTAAATTCAATTCAAGTTTATTTGTATAATGGTTTTTACAATACAAATCGTTACAAAGCAACTTATTACAATATTGAGTAATAGCTTATAAGTGGTGACTGTAAGTTTGTGTATGTATGACAGGATTTGTAGAAAGATTAATACAAGACGTAGTCAGCCAGATGATGAACATTATTAATATTATTTATAATAAATAATTATTATATGATGCAGTCACACTTGTAGCAATATTTGTTAGTTCTGTTGTTGATTCAGGGTTAGCATCATCTGAGGTCCTCTGATGGTCAGAATCATCTCTTCTCAGGTGTTCTGGATCCAGATTGGAGCTTGTGTAAATCCTAATTTGGTAAAACATAGAAACAAATAGAGACATCATTAGCAAAGCTGCTGTTCCAACAAAGTAAAATTAGTTTAACCCAAGCTAAAGAATAAGAATTGCACATTTGATCAGATACAACTACACTCAAAATTTAAGATACATTATTCAAATGCTTGGCGAAAGAGATGCGTTTTTAATCTAGATTTAAACAGAGAGAGTGTGTCTGAACCCCGAACATTATCAGGAAGGCTATCACAGAGTTTGGGAGCCAAATGTGAAAAAGCTCTACCTCCTTTAGTGGACTTTGCTATCCTAGGAACTACCAAAAGTCCAGCGTTTTGTGACCTTAGGGTGCATGATGGGTTGTAGCGTGGTAGAAGGCTAGTTAGGTACGCAGGAGCTAAGCCATTTAGGGCTTTATAGGTAAGAAATGATAATTTGTAACTGATACGGAACTTAATAGGTAGCTAGTGCAGAGACTATAAAATTGGTGTAATATGATAATATTTTCTTGACCTGGTAAGGACTCTAGCTGCTGCATTTTGGACTACCTGTAGCTTGTTTATTGAAGAAGAAGGACAACCACCTAGAAGTGCTTTACAATAGTCCAGTCTAGAGGTCATGATTGCATGAACTAGCTTTTCTGCATCAGAAACAGACAACATGTTTCGTAGCTTGGCAATGTTTCTAAGATGGAAGAATGTAGTTTTTGTAACATGGGAAATATGATTTTCAAAAGATAAGTTGCTGTCTAATATAACACCCAGATTTCTGACTGTAGAGGAAGTAACAGTACATCCGTCTAGTTGCAGATTGTAATCTACAAGATTCTGTGTAGTGTTTTTTGGTCCAATAATTAATATCTCTGTCTCATCCGATCTTTTACATTTTTAACACACTCTGTTAGCTTAGATAATTGGGAAGTTTCATCTGGTCTCGTTGAGATATATAGCTGAGTATCATCAGCATAACAGTGAAAGCTAATTCCGTATTTTCTAATAATATTACCAAGGGGCAACATGTATATTGAAAATACAAGTGGACCTAGGACGGATCCTTGTGGCACTCCATATTTTACTGATGATAAATGAGATGACTCCCCATTTAAGTAAACAAAATGGTAGCGATCGGACAGGTAGGATCTAAACCATCTTAGAGCCTGCCCTTGAATACCTGTATAGTTTTGTAATCGATCTATGAGTATGTCATGATCTATGGTGTCGAACGCAGCACTAAGATCAAGTAAAACTAGCAATGAGATGCAGCCTTGATCTGACGCAAGAAGCAGGTCATTTGTAATTTTAACAAGTGCAGTTTCTGTGCTATGGTGGGGCCTGAAACCTGACTGAAATTCTTCATACAGAGCATTTTTGTGCAGGAAGGTGCTCAATTGAGCAGACACAACTTTTTCTAAAATTTTAGACATAAATGGAAGATTTGAAATAGGCCTATAATTTGCCAGTTCACTAGGATCTAGTTTTGGTTTCTTAATAAGAGGCTTAATAACCGGCAACTTGAATGGTTTTGCGACGTGACCTTAAGATAACGACGAGTTAATAATATTGAGAAGTGGTTCTTCGGCTACAGGTAACAACTCTTTCAGTAATTTAGTGGGTACAGGATCTAATAAACATGTTGTTGGTTTAGATACAGTGATAAGTTTATTTAGCTCTTCCTGTCCTATATTTGTAAAGCACTGCAGTTTATCTTTGGGTGCGATGGATGAAACTGAAGTGTTAGACGCTGTAGAATCTACATTCGCTATTGTATTTCTAATGTTATCTATTTTATCAGTGAAGAAATTCATAAAGTCATTACTATTTAAAGTTAGTGGAATATTTGAATCATGTGGCGTCTGGTAATTTGTTAATTTAGCCACTGTGCTAAATAAAAACCTTGGATTGTTTTGGTTATTTTCTATGAGTTTGTGTATATGCTCTGCCCTAGCAGTTTTAGAGCCTGTCTATAGCTGGACATACTGTTTTTCCATTAAATTCTAAAGACTTCAAGACTACGAGTTACTTTCTTGAGAGAGTGAGTATTACTGTTATACCATGGCACAGTACGTTTTTCTCTAACCTTTTTCAATTTGATGGGGGCAACAGCTTCTAATGTATTAGAGAAAATAGTGCCCATGTTGTCAGTCATTTCATCTAATACATGTGTATTTTTGGGTACAATTAGCAGTTGAGATAGATCAGGCAGGTTATTTGCGAATGTGTCTTTGGTGGCTGGAACAATAGTTCTGCCCAGACGGTAACACTGAGACATATAGTTAATATCGGTGATACTGTCATGCTGTCTGGTCTCTTCTTGGGTTCGGGTGGAGCATCTGGTAGCTGCTCCGTGGAGGAGGGGGTAATGTCACGCTCTCTGGTCTCTGTTTCCCTGGGTGTCCACTAGTGGGCTCACTTCCCCTTAGGCACCTCACCGTAGGCACTACAATTCCCGCTAGCCTTGTCCCTTGATCACAGCAATTGCACCCCTGTTAATTGCACCAGGTGTCTTCACTTATTAGTCATTAGCCTCCCTATATTAACCAGTCTTTTCCTGTTGTCTGCATGGAGTCCTTTCCTTCTGTTTCCATCTGTACCCAGTCTTCTCGTCTTCCATGATTCCTCGCATTCCGAGTTCCTGTTCCATTTCCCTTCCTATTCTTTCCCTGTTTGTTATTTTTGGATTGTGTTCTGGTTTTGACCCCGGCTTGTTTGGACTACAATTTGGATTACCCCAATAAAACATACTGCTATTGGATCTCTCTCTCCCTGTGTTTCACTGGGTCACGATCGTCACAGAAGGACTCCATCTACTAAGATCCAGCGGTATGTTTGTTGATGTTTCCTCCCCAGCCAGTATGGTGGAGCAGAGGGCAAAATATTTAAAATTGACCACCCTCCGCCAAGAGGGCAATGAGGTGGGTGCCATGGCACAAATGTTCTGGACCCTAGCAGATGGTTTGGGATATAATGATGCGGCCCTAAAGGACTATTTCAATACCGGGCTGGATGACCTGGTTCCTCAAGTAGAAATGGATCAGTTGGACACATTTGGGTTCTGGGAATTCGTGTGCTACTTGCAGCATCGGCTTCCGTGGGATGCCCCAGCCACTCCTGTCTCTCCTGGTGGGGTGGCCGATTCTGAACCGGGGTCTGCAAACAGGAGGACCGCCAGCCCAGCACCACTGCACAGTATAGTGCCAGCCCAGTGCTACGAGGCAAGATGGACGCCAGCCCAGCACCACAGCACAAGGTGGTCGACAGCCCAGTGTCACGACGCAAGAGGGCCACCGGTCCAGCGCCACGGCCCAAGATGGCCGCCGGTCCAGCGCCACTGCCCAGGATGGCCGCCGGCCCAGCGCCACTGCCCATGATGGTTGCAAGTCCAGCGCCACTGCACAAGATGGCCATCAGCCCAGTGCCACAAGGCAAGATGGACGCCAGCCCAGCACCACAGCACAAGGTGGTCGCCAGCCCAGTGTCACGACGCAAGAGGCCCACCGGTCCTGCGCCACGGCCCAAGATGGCTGCCGGTCCAGAGTCATGGCACAAGATGGCTGCTTGTCCAGCAGCCTCTGCACAGAATGACAGCCACAGTTGACCCTCCAGAGTTGAGTCAGGTGCTCGTGGACCTTCCAGAGTTGAGTCAGGTTCCGTTGACCCTCCAGAGTTGAGTCAGGTTCCCGTTGACCCTCCAGAGTCGAGTCAGGTTCCCGTTGACCCTCCAGAGTCGAGTCAGGTTCCCGTTGACTCTCCGTTAACCCTCCAGAGTCAAGTCAGGTTCCCGTGGACCCTCCAGAGTCGAGTCAGGTTCCCGTGGACCCTCCAGAGTCGAGTCAGGTGCTCGTGGACTCTCCAGAGTCGAATCAGGTGCTCGTGGACCCTCCAGAGTCAGGGTTAGTCACCGTTGACCTTCCAGAGTCAGGGCTAGTCACCGTTGACCTTCCAGAGTCAGGGCTAGTCACCATTGACCTTCTAGAGTCAGGGCTAGTCACCGTTGACCTTCCAGAGTCAGGACTAGTCACGTTGACCTTGCAGAGTCAGGGCTAGCCACCGTTGACCTTCCAGAGTCGGAGACTTTGCCCATGAAGATCATTGGTGACTTGCCCTTGTCCATGAATTTCACCGATGACTTGACTTGACTCCGGAGTGTCAACGGTGACTAGCCCTGACTCTGGAAGGTCAACGATGACTCGACTCTGGAGGGTTAATGGGAACCTGACTCAACTCTGGAGGGTCAACGGGAACCTGACTCGACTCTGGAGGGTCAACGGGAACCTGACTCAACTCTGGAGGGTCAACGGGAACCTGACTCAACTCTGGAGGGTCAACGTGAACCTGACTCAACTCTGGAAGGTCCACGAGCACCTGACTCGACTCTGGAGGTTCAACTGTGGCTGTCATTCTGTGCAGAGGCGCTGGACAAGCAAACTACTCTGGTAGTTCAGCCGAGACAAGGAGAGGCTCTAGTAGTTCAGCAGAGACGTGGAGAGGCTCTGGTAATTCAGCAGAGGCATGGAGAGGCTCTGTTAGTTCAGCAGAGACATGGGGAGGCTCTGGTAGTTCCACAGAGACGTGGAGAGACTCTGGTAATCCCATGGTGTTTAGACTGGATTCCAGAAGATCAATGCTGACTTAACTCTGCTCATGAAGATCATTGGTGACTTGCATTTGTTCATGAAGATCATTGGTGACTTGCATTTGTTCATGAAGATCATTGGTGACTTGCCTTTGCCCATGAAGATAGTCGGAGACTTGACCTTGCTCATGAAGAACACAGGTGACTTGACCTTGCCCATGAAGATCACTGGTGACTTGACCTTGCCCACGAAGATCAATGGTGACTTGACGTTGTTCATGAAGAATACTGGTGACTGGACTTTGCCCATGAAGATCATTGGTGACTTGACTCTGCTCATGAGGATCATTGGTGACCTGACTCTGCTCATGAAGATCATTGGTGACCTGACTCTGCTCATGAAGATCAATGGTGACTTGCCCTTGTCCATGAATTTCACCGGTGACTTGACTTGACTCCGGAGTGTCAACGGTGACTAGCCCTGACTCTGGAAGGTCAACGGTGACTAGTCCTGACTCTGGAGGGTCAACGGTGACTAGCCTTGACAAACACAAGTCCAGGAAGGACTTGTTTTCGTTTTCGTTTCTCTTCTGGCTGTTTCCATCTATGGACCTGGCCCTCCGTCCCTCCACCTGATCCTCCGCCGGACCACCTCCCTCCTGGGTTCCTTGTCTTTGTCTTTCTCTCTGTTTCCCTCTAAGGACCTGGCCCTCCATCCCTGCCCCTGATCCTCTGCCGGTCCACCTCGCTCCTGGGCTCCTTTTTTTTGTGTTTGCACTTCTTGTCTCTGTTTCCCCATTTTACCTGGCCCTCCGTCCCTCCCTCTGGTCCTCCACCGCTCCACCTCCCTCCTGGTCTCTTTGTGTCTTTGGTCTCTTCTTGGGTTCACATCTGGTAGCTGCTCCGTGGAGGAGGGGGTAATGTCACGCTCTCTGGTCTCTGTTTCCCTGGGTGTCCACTAGTGGGCTCACTTCCCCTTAGGCACCTCACCGTAGGCACTACAATTCCCACTAGCCTTGTCCCTTGATCACAGCAATTGCACTCCTGTTATTGCACCAGGTGTTTTCACTTATTAGTCATTAGCCTCCCTATATTGGCCAGTCTTTTCCTGTTGTCTGCATGGAGTCCTTGCCTTCTGTTTCCATCTGTACCCAGTCTTCTCGTCTTCCGAGATTCCTCGCATTCTGAGTTCCTGTTCCCTTCCTATTCCTTCCCTGTTTGTTATTTTTGGATTGTGTTCTGGTTTTGACCCCGGCTTGTTTGGACTACGATTTGGATTACCCCAATAAAACATACTGCTATTGGATCTCTCTCTCCCTGTGTTTCACTGGGTCACGATCGTCACAGATACGCAGCATGCAAAATACAAGGAAATGGTCTGTAACATCATCACTTTGAGGTACGATATCTATAGCAGTAAGATCAATTCCATGCAATATAATTAAATCTAGTGTATGATTAAAACAATGAGTGGACCCGTTGACATTTTGCTTGACTCCAAAATAGTTTATTAGGTCAGTAAACGCAAGTCCTAATGCATCATTTTTATATTATCAACGTGAATATTAAAATCTCCCATGATTAGCGCCTTATCAACTGTATCCGGAAGGTCTGAGAGGAAATCTGCAAATTCTTTTAGGAATTCTGTATACGGCCCTGGTGGTCTATACACAGTAGCCAGAGCAAGAGATACATTAGATTTCTTTTGCATGTCTGACAGTGTAACATTAAGCAGAAGTATTTCGAATGAGTTAAACCTGTATCCTGTTTTCTGGGTAACATTGAGAATATCACTATATATTGTTGCAACACCTCCGCCATGACCAGTCTGACGGGGCTCATGCTTATAACAGTAGTTTGGTGGAATCGACTCATTTAGACCAAAATAATCATTTGGTTTCAGCCAGGTTTCAGTCAAGCAGAGTACATCAAAAATAGTATTTATTATCATTTAATTTACAATAACTGCTCTGGGTGTGAGTGATCTAATATTTATGAGCCCAAACTTTAAAGATTGTTTATTTACTTTACATGTTTCTGGTTTAATCACAATAAGATTTTTTCTAGATCCTACATTAAATTTATATTTTGACCTCACTATTCGAGAAACAAACACAGTCTTAATAGATTTTTCAGCGCAAGTACTATTATCATTTAAGCGGGTGGAACAAAAGTCATCATAATAGTTATTTGAGAATTGTCTTACTATTCACATGGAGCGAAGTGTCCTGGAGATGTTGTCAGAGAGCAGCTACGCTCTGACTCTACTGGGGTGCAGACCATCAGCGCTCCCAGAAAAGATTCCAGTTATTAACAAATAGCAGTTTCTGTTCTTTACACCATGACAACAACCATTCATTTAAAGCAAAAAGTCTACTGAACCTTTCGTGTCCTCGACGATACGTGGGCAGTGGTCCTGACATGATGATCGTCGCCGCAGGCGTCGTGCTGCGAACCATCTTGATCAGGCTCCTGAAGTCCCTCTTCAGCGTCTCCGTCTGCCACAGCGTGGTGTTATTAACCCCGGCGTGAAGCACGACTGCTCTGGGGCTCTCGTCAGCCTTCAGGATCGCGGGTATCTGCGCAGAAACATCGAGAACACGAGTACCAGGGAAACAATGAGTGTGGACTTTACCTTCGGCTAACGTAGCACGGACGTGTCAGACGATGGAATCTCCGATGATCACAGCGTCGTGTCCCGTCTCGCGGAGGGGAGCGAAGCGGTTCTGGGTGGAGATCTCGAAGACAGGAAGAGGAGAAGTCGTCGCCCGGGGCCTGGCTCGCGTCCTCCGCTGTGGATGCACCCAGGGTTCGTGGGAAGATGGGAACATCTGGGAAGATCACGTCCTGGGTGCACCGGGCCTGTGCAGAGAAACACACGGAGTAAACGTGGTGGGACTTTTAAAAGCACGCTGTATACTTACCCCGGACTTGTGAGCGTCAGCCCGGGATGATCCCAGCACGGCTCTCCACTCTCTCAGCTGGGCCTGCCTCACCTCTAGGTCACGAATCTGCTTCTCCATGGCCTCGAGCTCGAGCTGCACCGAATGCAGCTCAAACGTGTCCTCACCTGCAATCAAAGGTAGACATTAATCCGCCATTAAAGCAAGTAACAGTGAGTAAAGCAATGGTAATGTTTGTGAATAGAGTATTAGCAATGTAAGCCCAGTTAGCAGCAACCATGCCGCTGATGCTAACGGGCTATAAGCTAATAGCGGACCCAGGAGATCAAAATAAAACTAGTGATAACGAGGCGCTCTGCTTGTTTTTGCTGTAGAATACAATAGAGGATATATTCGCACGTTATATAAACGGAAACGATGGTGTATAAAATTGATTTTTAAGATAAAAATTGTCGATAAAAAGAATATAGTGACAGAGCTCAAACGCGGTACAGACGGCAACAACAAACAGGAAGTGAACCCGTTGAACAACAACAAACAGGAAGTGAAGGTCAGTGATGCATTACTTTACTTCGTTATGTAATGCGTTACTTTGTAACTCGTTACCCCCAACACTGAAAATGATGTAAGTGCATGTTTTATTGCTGCAGTGTGGTCGTATAGAGCCGCTGTGGTCTATAAATGTAAAGCCATGCACTCTGTGAAGGGAGCGTATGTCTTCAGCTTTGGCAGTGCAGTAGATCTCATGCAGTGTTGACGTACGGCCCATGTCCACCGGGTCAGAGCTACGCTGAGATGACTGCTGCGCCAGTGTTCATAATGAGCTAATTAACAACAGCTGCACTAAACAGACGTCTGATCTCACTAACTCAACACAAATGTCTGGAATCACTGGGATTAATTAGAGAGGTTTACACTTGTCTGCTAAATGAATACATGTACTGAGACTATCGCTCATACTAATACTGACCCTAGGTCACTTCAGTGTGTCCACTGTCCTGCAGAGTTTGACTCCAGCCTGCACTGAAGCTTCGAGTGAGTCTGAAGGGCTCGAGCAGTTGGTTCAGATGTGTTTGGGTTGGAGAACCCCTGGACTATCACATCAGGTTATGACAGACACTTGTGGATGGGTGAACCAGCTAGCAGCACATACAGGAGGGCAGGAAAGACACTCGTCTCTGGTCACTCCTCGTACAGATATTTGACAGTCCTGACCTCTGCATGTCTAAATAATCATTTCTAGTGTTCAATTAGTGTTGTTATGACAAACCTGCATTCTGTTGGATTTCTACTTCAGAATGAATGTCTATTTGAAGTACAGACTTAATACAGACTCACAGTTCTGCTGATTTTGATATAGAAAAAGATCTTCAGCAGACTGTTCATTAGATCAGAGGCTCAACAAGAGATAACATACAAAGGGCTGCAGGATGACTTAAAAGTATTTAAATGAATAAACTACTAGTATTATATAACTCTATATGTATATATCTACTCATGTTGTATTTCTTTTCCCCCTCAATAGCTGTTGTTTTATTGAAGATCGTATAATCAGGGTTATTACAGTTAAATAAAAAAAATTATAATTATAATAAATATATTTCTTAAAATAAAATAATAAACTTTAATTGCATTTGGTAAATTTCAGCTATTTTCAAAGGCAACATTTCTTATTTTCTTGTACTTAAATTTTTTACACTAACTGTAACCAAAACTAAATTTGAATATTACTAGTAATATTAGATGTTTCAACTAGACTGAGATAATTAACAGTAATCAGAGTTTAGGAGAGTGGATTTTGAACAGCAGTAATCCGTGATACGGGACATGCAAGAGGAGAACCTGAAATTCCCCATGGTCTTCAATCAGTTATAAGTAACTGTAATCCCAGCTCAACTCAGCTCAGATAACAGTCTTTCTGAAATGGTTCACCTATCAAAGATACTTAAACTCACTTGCTGAAATGCATTTACTTTATGAGCACACAGTGGACCTCTCAAATTCATATGTGGTCGGCCACACACCATTAATGTGCTTCACGGACAATTTTATTAAAGAAAACGAAAACAAAGAAGTCCCCACTTTATGGTGGATAATGGAAAACAATGCAGCAGCTAAATTTGAAGTAACTCAGTGTGTTTGGTATCGCTCCATCTGAACTGGCCCTGATCGAGGTTTAACTAACATTGAAGTTTCAATGCTAAGTTTTAATTAGTTGCAGCCAGCAAGGTGAACCAAGCTCCTGCTCTGGTCATACAGGGCCTGGATAGCCCTTAACAGAGGGTCCCGTACCCCATACTCCCGGAACACTCCCCACAGGAGGCCGCGAGGGACACATTCGAATGCCTTCTCCAGATCCACAAAACACATTTGGACTGGTTGGGCAAACTCCCATGAACCCTCCAGCACCCTGGTGAGGGTATAAAGCTGGTCCAGTGTTTCATGACCGGGATGAAAACCACATTGTTCCTCCTGAATCCAAGGTTTGACTATCGGCTGAATTCTCCTCTCCAGTACCCTGGCATAGACTTTCCCAGGAAGGCTGAGGAGTGTGATTCCTCTGTAGTTGGAACACACCCTCCGGACCCCTTTTTTGAAAAGAGGGACCACCACCCGGGTCTGCCATTCCAGAGGCACTGTCCCCGACCGCCACACAATGCTGCAGAGACATTTCAGCCAAGACAGCCCCACAACATCCAGGGACTTGAGGTACTCAGGGCAGAACTCATCCACCCCTAGTGCCTTGCCACCAAGAAGCTTCTTAACTACCTCGGTGACATCAGCTTGGGTGATGGACAAGTCCTTCTCTGAGCCCTCAGCCTCTGCTTCCTCCACGGAAGGCATGTCGGTGGGGTTGAGATCCTCGAAGTATTCCTTCCACCATCCAACGATACCTGAAGTTGAGTTCAACAGTTGCCCACCTCCACTGTAAACAGTTTTGGGAGGTCACCGTTCCCCTTCCTGAGGCGCCGCATGGTTTGCCAGAATCTCTTCGAGGCCAACCGATAGTCGTTCTCCATGGCCTCACCAAACTCCTCCCAGACCCAAGTTTTTGCCTCCACAACCACCTGAGCTGCAGCCCGCTTGGCCTGCCGATACCCATCAGCTGCCTCAGGAGTCCTTCATGCCAGCCAGGCCTGGTAGGACTCCTTCTTCAGCTTGACAGCTCAGAGTGGCCGCATTGACAATGGAGGCGGAGAGCATGGTCCACTCGGACTCAATGTCTCCAGCCTCTGTCGGAATCTGGTCAAAGTTCTGTCGCAGGAGGGAATTGAAAATCTCTCTGGCAGGGGGCTCAGCCAAATGTTCCCAACAGACCATCACAATACTTTTGGGTCCACCAGGTCTGTCAAGCTTCCTCCCCCGCCATCGGATCCAACTCACCACCAGCTGGTGATCAGTTGACAGCTCCGCCCCTCTCTTTACCCAAGTGTCCAAGACATACTGCCGGAGGTCAGAGGAAACATCATTGACCTCCTGCCTAGGGTGTCCTGGTGTCAGTTGCACTGATGGACACCCTTATGCTTGAACATGGTGCTCGTTATGGACAAACTGACTTGCACAGAAGTCCAATAACAGGAACACCACTTGGGTTCAGATCAGGGGGGTCATTCCTCCCAATCACAGCCCTCCAGGTATCACTGTCGCTGCCCACGTGAGCGTTGAAGTCCCCCAGTAGAACGACGGAGTCCCTGGTCGAAGCACTTTCCAGCACCCCTCCCAGAGACCCCAGGAAGGCCGGGTACTCTACACTGCCATTTGGCCCGTAAGCACAAATGACAGTGAGAGACTTATCCCTGACCCGAAGGCCCAGGGAAGCGACCCTTTCGTTCATCGAGGTAAACTCCAACACATGGTAACTTAGCTGGGGAGCTATGAGCAACCCCACACCAGCCTGCCGCCTCTCGCCGCGGGCAACTCCAGAGTAGTAGAGAATCCACATTGCACCAGCCCCTTATGATTCCTCTCGCAGGTGGTGGGTCCATGGGAGGTCGGCCCCACGTTGCTTTTTCGGCCTAAACTCGGCCGGGCCCCATAAAGGGACCAGGCCCGGCCATCAGGCGCTCGCATTCGAGCCCCTGCCCCGGGCCTTGCTCCAGTGTGGGGCCCTGGGTGATGTCACGGTCCTTGTTTTTACATTTTTCATAAAGGGATATTGAACCACTATTAGTCTGACCCGTCACCTAGGACCTGTTTGCCTTTGGAGACCGGGGGCATATTGCCCTGGACAACATAGCTCCTAGGATCATTCGGGTATTCGAGATTTCTTTCTCCACTTTTACATTCACTTAAGACATAAACGACTGTGTTAACAAGAATACTTGCAGAGACAATTATTTTGAGATAATTTTGTGTGTACATGTCTGTCATTCAGAAGCTAGGATACGCGAAAGATTGATCAAGTATGTGCATGTGCATTGTCTGAAATGCTGCACTCAATGGGTGCTTTGAATGAGTGCGTGCAACCTCAGAAAATGTTTGAATCGGTAAGTGAGTGAACAACGCGAATCAAGTTAGGAATTATAGATCACTATTCAAGAGTAGTCCGCCGGACAGGGCGGTGATATATTTTGGAACCCGACTGGAAAACACAATAGCCCTGGGACGTCGGGCAAGCGATTTTGCGAGCCCTGCACCTCAGATCTGTCCAGTTTGTGAACCATTGGTTTCCACACTACTTTCATTAAACACAAGAAATTATTATTTTAAAAGATTGACTCAAAATAATAATCTGTTCATGAATTGGATCATGCACTTGCATTACTGAGTCAAAGATGATCTATTATTGAACATTTCAAATGAATAAAGACTTCAAGTTCATCTGACTTTATAATCTTTTATTTCATGCATGATTCATATGGACCTGTTAACTGAATGCAAAGTGTGAGTTCTAGGAGATTTTCTGTGTCGTGATGATGAGCATATATCGCTTACTAAGAGTTGCTAATGAACAGCTGCTGCATGCTGGTTTTTTTTTTTTCAACGGAGAATCAGTTGCAGTATTTGTTTAAATCCCCAAACTGTTTACTTTAATATTAAATTAATATATGAAATCAAAATAATAGTAATCCCTGGCAATCTAAAATACATGAAATACAGTTACTCATATTTTGTATTTTAAATACGTAACGCCATTACATGTATTTTGTTACTCCCCAGCCCTGGCTGTGACACTCATATATTTAACTCAGGTGCTGTTCATTTCTTCTGATCATCCTTGAGATGTTTCTACACCTTCATTTGAGTCCAGCTGTGTTTGATTATACTGATTTGACTTGATTAGGAAAGCCACACACCTGTCTATATAAGACCTTACAGCTCACAGTGCATGTCAGAGCAAATGAGAATCACAAGGTCAGAGGAACTGCCTGAAGAGCTCAGAGACAGAACTGTGGCAAGGCACAGATCTGGCCAAGGTTACAAACAAAATTCTGCTGCACTTAAGGGTTCCTAAGAGCACAGTGGCCTCCATAATCCTTAAATGGAAGACGTTTAAGACGATCAGAACCCTTCCTAGAGCTGGCCGTCTGGCCAAACTGAGCTATCGGGGGAGAAGAGCCTTGGTGAGAGAGGTAAAGAAGAACCCAAAGATCACTGTGGCTGAGCTCCAACGATGCAGTCTCTGGTCTGGTGAGACCAAGATAGAACATTTTGGCCTTAATTCTATGCGGTATGTGTGGAGAAAACCAGGCACTGCTCATCCCCTGTCCAATACAGTCCCAACAGTGAAGCATAGTGGTGGCAGCATCATGCTTTTGGGGTGTTTTTCAGCTGCAGGGACAGGACGACTGGTTGCAATCGAGGGAAAGATGAATGTGGCCAAGTACAGGGATATCCTGGACGAAAACCTTCTCCAGAGTGCTCAGGACCTCAGACTGGGCTGAAGGTTCACCTTCCAACAAGACAATGACCCTAAGCACACAGCTAAAATAACGAAGGAGTGGCTTTACAACAACTCTGTGACTGTTCTTAAATGGCCCAGCCAGAGCCCTGACTTAAACCCAATTGAGCATCTCCGAAGAGACCTGAAAATGGCTGTCCACCAACGTTTACCATCCAACCTGACAGAACTGGAGAGGATCTGCAAGGAGAATGGGCAGATGATCCCCAAATCCAGGCGTGAAAAACTTGTTGCATCTTTATGTAGCCTTGACACTGAATCAGGACTGTTTCTCAGCAGTACCTCCTCTCTCTGACCTCGCATAAATCTCCTGTCAGTTTCTTCTCAGTGTGTGTGTGTATGATACAGTTCTAGGTTGTGTTAAGATGAAGGACACACATTAGCTGTGTCCCAAAGTTGAGTGCACACCCTTCGAAGTCCACAGACTTCAAAGACTGGGCCTCCGAAGTGCATGAAGGGCCCTCTGAAGTTTGTGAGATGCTCCGCCTTCATAGGATTTCCTAGTTCCGCCACCAGGTGTTTCTGATTAGCGCTCTGTCGCATAGCAACGGTGAGAGGAAAGCTGCATTTCTAAAAGTTATGGAGCCAGCATTATAGCATTAATATTTATCTTTCTATTTTATGTTTTAATGGAGGAGATGGGGGGAATGTTTCACCCACGGCTGCGCCGGGTGTTGTACCTCAGGCTTAGCCGAGACCGAGGACAGGTACGTTCCACTGTTTGCTGTGTCCTTGCCGAATTACAACTTTAAATGCATGTATTGCGTTTGATTGCATGGTGAACTTATTTAGAAAGGTTTGCAACCCTGATTTTAGGTAGTTACATAACCATAAAGATGCACAAAACAAATGGATCACTTTTGTTCAGCTCAATGTTCAGTGGCAGCTGTGACAGCTATACAGTGCTCTGTATGGCCGGTCTGAGTACTTCAGATGTAGCCTCTGATATGGTTTGCAGCAACAATTTGTTAATATTCTGACAATAAATGTTAGTTTCATTTTCAAAATGACCAGTGGGGGACTTTAACAAAGCACATTCGTTAAGTATTCAGTACAAATGCGAGGAAGGTTACTACGTTTTTTTTTTCTCACAGGACAGCAGCACTATAATAATATGGTCTTTTGATGCATTGTTGTACATTAAACTACCCAGCAGTATATTAAGTAGGCAACTTTAAATTTAATAAACTTGAACATATTCAGAAGTAAAATGCAACATACACTGTACTGCAATACATACTTCTGCTTTTACTCTCCATGCCTTAAGTATATTACAGTATGCAAGATAATACTTTTACTTAATTAAAAGTACAGTATGCAAGATAATACTTTTACTTAAAGCGACTGTTCATCCAGAAATTAAAATTCAATAGTTTATTTACTCTCAAGTTCCTTTATACAAACCTTTATACATTTCTTTGTTCTGCTATGCACAAAGATATTTGGAACAATGTTTGTAACCAAGCAGATCATGCCCCCATTGACTACCATACGAAAAAAAAAAAAATACTATGGTTGTCAATGGGGGTTAAAATAATGACTGAATAAACATTTTTGGGTGAACTATTCCTTTAACTAAGGTTTTAAATATGACTAGTACATTTCCTCAATGTGTTATTAGTAGTTAATAAAAGTAGTATCCTATGGTGCTTCATATAACATTATCCAGAGAAACAAATGTTAATGATAAATCCACTGTGATGTTTGTACTGGCTACTGTATACAGGCCAACAGGGCACCATACAGACTTTATTAAAGAGTTTGGTGATTTTACATCCGAGTTAGTTCTGGCTGCAGATAAAGTTTTAATAGTTGGTGATTTTAATATCCATGTTGATAATGAAAAAGATGCATTGGGATCAGCATTTATAGACATTCTGAACTCTATTGGTGTTAGACAACACGTTTCAGGACCTACTCATTGTCGAAGTCATACTCTTGATTTTATACTGTCACATGGAATTGATGTTGATAGTGTTGAAATTATGCAGCCAAGTGATTATATCTCAGATCATTATTTAGTTTTATGCAAACTTCATATAGCCAAAATTATAATTTCTACTTCTTGTTACAAGTATGGAAGAACCATTACTTCTACGACAAAAGACTGCTTTTTAAGTTATCTTCCTGAATTATATCCGAATTCCTTAGCATATCCAAAACCTCAGAACAACTTGATGTAACAGAAACTATGGACTCTCTCTTTTCTAGCACTTTAAATACAGTTGCTCCTTTATGCTTAAGGAAGGTTAAGGAAACCAGTATGACACCATGGTATAATGAGCACATTCGCACGCTAAAGAGAGCAGCCCAAAAAATGGAGCGCAGCTGGAGGAAAACAAAACTAGAGGTATTTCGTATTGCTTGGCGGGAAAGTAACCTATCCTACAGAAAAGCATTACTTTACCGATTACTTTTCTTCTCTTTTAGAAGAAAACAAACATAACCCCAGGTATTTATTCAATACAGTGGGGCTAAATTAACGAAAAATAAAGCCTCAACAAGTGTTGACATTTCCCAACATCACAGCAGTAATGACTTTATGAACTACTTTACTTCTAAAATCAATACTATTAGAGATAAAATTGTAACCATTCAGCCATCAGCTACAGTATCACATCAGACAGTGCACAATAGACCCCTGAGGAACAGTTTAACTCATTCTCTACCATAGGAGAGGAAGAATTGTATAAACTTGTTAAATCATCTAAACCAACAACATGTTTGTTAGACCCTATACCATCTAAGCTCCTAAAATAGGTGCTTCCAGAAGTCAAAGATCCTCTTCTGACTATTATTAATTCCTCATTGTCATTAGGATATGTCCCCAAAACCTTCAAACTGACTGTTGTTAAGCCTCTCATCAAAAAAAAACACAACTTGACCCAAAAGAACTAGTTAATTATAGACCTCTATTATAGATCTCGAATATCCCTTTTCTGTCCAAGATGCTAGAAAAGGTGGTATCCTCACAATTACATTCCTTCTTAGAGAAAAATGGTATATGTGAGGATTTCCAGTCAGGATTTAGACCGTATCATAGTACTGAGACTGCTCTTCTTAGAGTTACAAATGATCTGCTCTTATCATCTGATCGTGGGTGTATCTCTCTATTAGTTTTATTGGATCTTAGTGCTGCGTTTGACACAATTGCCCACAACATTCTTTTGCATAGACTTGAACACTTTGTTGGCATTAATGGAAGTGCATTAGCATGGTTTAAATCGTACTTATATGACCGCCATCAGTTCGTAGCAGTGAATGAAAAGGTATCATATCGATCACAAGTGCAGTATGGAGTACCTCAAGGCTCAGTACTAGGGCCACTACTCTTCACGCTTTATATGTTACCCTTGGGAGATATCATCAGGAAACATGGTGTTAGCTTTCACTGTTATGCTGATGATACTCAGCTGAAAACACCAGTGAAACACACCAATTTGAAAAACTAATGGAATGCAAAGTCGATCTAAAAAACTGGATGACGAGTAACTTATTGCTAAATTCTGAAAAAACAGAGGTGTTAATTATAGGACCTAAAAACTCCGCTTGTAATAACCTAGAACACTGTCTAAGACTTGATGGTTGCTCTGTCAATTCTTCATCATCAGTTAGGAACCTATGTGTGCTATTTGATCGCAATATTTCCTTAGAAAGCCACATTTCTAGCATTTGTAAAACTGCATTTTTCCATCTCAAAAATATATCTAAATTACGGCCTATGCTCTCAATGTCAAATGCAGAAATGTTAATCCATGCATTTATGACCTCAAGGTTAGATTATTGTAAGGCTTTATTGGGTGGTTGTTCTGCACACTTAGTAAACAAACTACAGCTAGTCCAAAATGCAGCAGCAAGAGTTCTTACTAGAACCAGGAAGTATGACCATATTAGCCCGGTCCTGTCAACACTGCACTGGCTCCCTATCAAACATTGTATAGATTTTAAAATATTGCTTATTATTTACAAAGCCCTGAATGGTTTAGCACCTCAGTATTTGAATGAGCTCCTTTTACATTATAATCCTTTACATCCGCTACGTTCTCAAAACTCAGGCAATTTGATAATACCTAGAATATCAAAATCAACTGCGGGCGGCAGATCCTTTTCCTATTTGGCGCCTAAACTCTGGAATAACCTACCTAACATTGTTCGGGAGGCAGACACACTCTTGCAGTTTAAATCTAGATTAAAGACCCATCTCTTTAACCTGGCATACACATAACATACTAATATGCTTTTATTATCCAAATCCGTTAAAGGATTTTTAGGCTGCATTATTTAGGTAAACCGGAACCGGAAACACTTCCCATAACAACCTATGTACTTGCTACATCATTAGAAGAATGGCATCTACGCTAATATTAGTCTGTTTCTCTCTTATTCCGGGGTCACCATAGCCACCAGATCCAGTCTGTGTCCAGATCAGAGGGTCACTGCAGTCACCCGGATCCAGTACGTATCCAGACCAGATGGTGGATCAGCACCTAGAAAGGACCTCTACATCCCTGAAAGACAGCGGAGACCAGGACAACTAGAGCCCCAGATACAGATCCCCTGTAAAGACCTTGTCTCAGAGGAGCACCAGGACAAGACCACAGGAAACAGATGATTCTTCTGCACAATCACAATCTTTGCTGCAGCCTGGAATTGAACTACTGGTTTCGTCTGGTCAGAGGAGAACTGACCCCCAACTGAGCCTGGTTTCTCCCAAGGTTTTTTTCTCCATTCTGTCACCGATGGAGTTTCGGTTCCTTGCCGCTGTCGCCTCTGGCTTGCTTAGTTGGGGACACTTCAGAGAATTAAGAATTGCATCCAAACTGGTGCGCAGTTGCACAAGCCTTGTATAGAAATGCGGCATCACGCAACATTAATAGTGTAGAGACGACTACACCACCCTAGGGCTTGCACTCAGGGAAATACCACAGGCCCTCAGTTGCTAATCAAGGGAACATGTTCAATACTAATAAATAGAGCAAGAGATATGACTTACCCAGATAAAACATTTAACAGCCATTAATCCATTCAAGAATGGTCTCGTTAACGGTTTACCAGTTAAATACCCACAGTTATAAAGAGACCGTTATAAAGCTGTACCATTAACAGAAGGGACAAACCCCACAGCAAATCAGTGCATACAAATCCATAAGCAAGTGACAAACCAACCAAAAAAAAAAAACTAAAGCAAAAGAAACAAATACACTTCCCTTCTGTTAAGCTTCAGTTTCACAGCTCATCAGCACATTCACCTGTAGATATAAATGCACAGAAGACTCAGGGGAGCAGCAGTCCAGTACCGTGATGGCCCACTGTTAGCTGCATGCAAAGGACAATGAAACTGTAGGATCAGATGGTATACAAAACAGCCGTAAGAAAAGCCATAGATGAAGCCAGCATGAGAAACAGCCATAGATACTGGCTTATGAAACAACAGCTAGCGCTCTCAGGCCACACCTAAAATACAAATAAAAACACAAATAGACATCCACTTTAAACAATCTCCCCTTTCAAAAGAAAGGAAGCCCACAAGAAAGTGTTTCTTACCATTCTTAGACCACAGTAAGCTTTACGCTACCTGCGCTCATCACTTTGGACACACACCAGGGGAAAGCTTTACAGTCCACAAGACAGCAAGAGAAAAGCAAGGTTTACACAGATGCCAAACATAGTGTGAAAATTCCTTCCTTTCAGCCAGGAGATAAAGTGCGAGTGAGAAAACTGTTCCTTGTAAAGAAACTAGACTCAAAATTCTTACAACCTCTCACAGTGAATAAACAGGAGCAAGTACTTACTTTCTCAGTGATGGGAGACTTTGGAAAGAAGTTAGTTTCTCTAAGTGTGCTGGAAAAGTAAAGGAGGATTCCTTCAAGGACTCTCTAGCAGATCCAACTTCATGCCCAAGGAGTGTGAAGAGGAGTCCTAGACGGATGAAGGACTATGTGGCTTGAGAAGCAAAGAAAAGAAAGTAGAGAATTGCCTAGTTCACATTAAAGGCAAATACAGTAAGAGTAAAAAAGGGAGAATCTCAGTAGTATATAAAGTTGTTAAATGATGCTGTTGTATTATGTTAATACTTATTGTGGAAGTTGTAGCATTTCTTTTCACAAAAGGGGGAATATGTTATGTCCAATAGATGGCACTGTAGGCTCGTTCTGATGCTCTGCCTAAAGGAAAAAGAGAAGGAGAGTCAAAGTGAGTTATTGGAAGAAACGTGTCAGTCTCTATCTGTCTGAGTTTAAGTTTAATCTGAGAGAATACTAAGAGACCTTGACCAGGAACAGAATTGAAAATGCCTGTTCTGTAAGACAAGTCTATGTCACTGTTATTTTATGAGCAGGCACTGCATATAATGATTGCATATAATTTGTTTTGTCATCTAGAATCGGCTCCATTTCTCACCAAGAGAAAGGTGTTTGATGGCAGTGAGATGTCTTCAGGGAGAGAGAGGTCTAATTTGTAAAGAGATGAAACAGCACTGGATGGTCATGACACACAAGATGTCCAAATTCAAAGCACTGATTAATGCGATTAGTTTAAAATGTAAGAAAGTCTTTAAACATTAATTTTCATTTTATTTTTTGTTAATGTTTCCTTTTGTTTTTCAGCTCTTTTTCCCACCCTGTCTGACACTGTATGCAAAGGTCTCCTCTGCATTGTTCGATAAAAACATTATGAACTTAAAACTTTTAATGCAGTTAGTAAAGGCAGGCTATGTGAACATTTTCAGACAACAAGATTTGATGTCTGAAGAAGAGAAGCTTGAACAGGAAGACGACGTGCAAGAGCTCTCAGAAAGTGTGATTTATTCCTTACCAGAGCTTTAGAAAACTGCAATGACGTATAGGCTATTATACTAGGCTCATTTGCATTATCCGTCTTAATCTGACACATAAGGCAAGCAGCTGAAATCAATGGAGTTCCCTGATCAATGCTATAGTGAGTCCTAGGTGTACCTTTAGCATCTTCACTGTGACGTGAAAGAAACTTGACCATGCTGAGATCCACGTCGCTTCTGTAATAATGCGCGCACCCCGAAGCTCATTCATTGCTCATGACTGAATAACTTTTGCATTTATCAAAAGAATCACTCTGTTTTTAATGCAAACTATCCAGTTTTATTTTAAATGTTTTATTTTACATTTTTTCTTTTTATTTACATTACTGTAGTGAGATGTTCTATTGGATTTTTGTATTAAAGCGACCACATTTCTTTAATATTAATCCATCAAAAAAGTGAAAATCATACATTGTTCTTGGCTGCATTTTTTTGTGTTCTAAGAAGAATCGATTTATGTTAAATGAAAGCTTCTTAATTAAATGAAAAATTCTTCCATTTGTGCATCTAAACACCTGCAAACTTAAAACTTGCTCTTTTGTGCTATTGTTTGAAATTAGCTTTTTGTGAAATTTAACTGGTATCTACACTTTTGTTTTCATAAGAAGCTTATTTGTTAGAATACAAAAAACAAAGGTCTATAAGAAATATTACAAAAACAATTTTGCTTCATTTGTTGCTTGAACTGACAAACATAAAATATTATAATTTGCTTATTGTAAAATGTGTCTGCTATTGACAATTTTAAATTTCTTTGACTTAATAAATTTCTTTATTAGAATACAAAATAGCAAGTGTATATAGAAAAATATTATGAAAATAATACGTTATACTTTTTTTGTGGCAGGGCCAGCTCAAGAACACAAAACACACAAGTGATCTTGCTCTTTGGCCTCAAGGCTGCCCATTTTACCTTTCTCAAGCCAACATCCATGTTGTTTATGAACTTTAGCCTCTAGTTATTCTTATTCTTCTGAGACAAAAATTTCTGTCTCCAAATATTCCTAGAGCTTTATTGAGATATTCACCAAAAAATGTAACCTTGTCAATAACTGCTCCTCAATAAAACCACTGTAGTACAATTCTCTGGACTCTCTAGGTCAATAATTATGAAAAAACTATTATCTTACCCCTTTGGATAGCCATAACATTGTTATGTCATAATGACATTATGTAATTTGGAAAATGGTGTGACCAAATATACCCCAAAGCCTATAAATCCTAAACGATAACTGAGTCAGCACATGCAGCATGATTCTGAAGAAGCATGCAAACTTTTATGGAGATATCTGATAGGTGCTCATAGCTGAGGCAGTAGCTGTGAAAAAGGTGTAAAAATGTGCTGTATTTTGTATTCCCATGAAATATCTGGAAACGGCCCTCTCTTTGCCTGATTTATGTACAGTTTCACAGAATTAGGTGAGGACGTGTGTCGCATGATTCTAAACAAGTCTTTTTCTTCCCTGACTGACGAGTTTCCAGGTTTGAGAAATATTTTTTAATCAGCAGCTCAAACATGATGTTTTTTTTAAAAAAAGGCATGTACTAGACCTTTTTTATTAGGAATTCAAGCACGTAGTGCTGAAACCCTACTGTAATTTTTTTAATGGCCAAGGATCAGCAATCTCCATGTAAAACGGATCAGGCAGACCAAACTTTAAGTTGTAAAGACTTAAAACTTGGAGGCATGGTAGTACTCACATCATCTACAAAGTCACCAATAATCGCCCCAATCAGCCTGATGGGTTACAGTGATCAAAAGTATGAGATCATGTATAACTCCTAAACAAGTAGTCTCAAACTCGATTGCTGGAGGGCCACAGGTCTCCACAGTTTTTCTCCAACCCTAATCAAACACATCTGATCCAGCTTATCAAGGTCTTCCAAGCAGGTGTGACTTAGAGCTGTGGCCTTTCAGGAATTAAGTTTGAGACCACTGTCCTAAAATGTTGGTCTCAGGCTCAAGTGTCTTATGTCGTTGGAATTCTTAACTAATGTCAGACAAAAGACATAACTTGTTGGTCCTAACAAGTTTTATGGCCCTGGCGTTTTACACATCTACACAATATTCGTAACATTTGATAGATCTCCTCATACTGAGCATCTTTGCCAATCAGAACAAAACTACCTAAAGCCTAGAAATTTGAAACAAATTGGCCACTGGGGGAGATATCTGTTTTACGAGGGTGTAAACAATTGTACATTACACAATGTTTCACAAATGCACAGAATGTTCATATCATATGATAGGTCACCTCATTCTGAACAACGTTGCCTCATGAACCACCCTTAGTCTGTCAATTTTTTTGTTAAATATTTGAGAACTTCTTAAAAACCTACTTTTGGGTACTAGTCCTCGAAAAACCAACTGCAGTACAATTCTCTGGACTCTCTAGATCAATAATTATCAAAGCACTGTTTAACTTTTGCATTTGAACATTTATAACAGTGCCATTTAATAGTATGGTCTTTACCCACTGTACCCAAAGACTAATGACTCCTAAAAGGGAAGTCGTGGCCTAATGGTTAGAGAGTCGGACTGGCAATCGAAAGGTTGTGAGTTCGAGTCTCGGGCCGGCAGGAATTGTAGGTGGGGGGGGGAGTGCATGTACAGTGCTCTCTCCACCTTCAATACCACGACTTAGGTGCCCTTGAGCAAGGCATCGAACCCCCAATGGCTGCCCACTGCTCTGGGTGTGTGTTCAGTGTGTGTGTGTGTGTGTGTGTGTGTGTGTGTGTGTGTGTGTTCACTGCTCTGTGTGTGTGCACTTCGGATGGGTTAAATGCAGAGCATGAATTCTGAGTATGGGTCACCATACTTGGCTGAATGTCATGTCACTTTCACTTTCTAAAATAAATCTCAAAACTTGTGAAATCTCAAAAGTGAACACATGTGTCTTATGATTCCGGACAAGCATGTAAAATGTTAAATTATGGAGCTTGGATAATAGTTGCCTATATAACAGCTCAAATAGTAAAAATTGTATATTTCAATGGCAATTCACTGAAATTGCCATTAGAAGGCAGCAGAGGACTGTGAATAGGCTCATTCTACTCACTAATATAGTTCCTATCACTGGTTTCGCTTTTGGATTCATATTTATACATCATAATATCACTATTATAACATTAAAATCACATTTTAGAAAGTTTATCACTTTATTCAAATTGACGAATCACATTTTGGTTATTCAGGTTGTGGAGGATGAATGACAATGTGGTAATTAGATGAGTTTTGTTTGAAAGCAATGTAAAAATGATTTACATTTTGTTTATCATAGACTTCTGTTTGGCTGAATGTGTGTACAGTTTGGAAAATGTGGCTTCAGTATTGAACAATGCTTGTTAGCAATTTAAAAAACAACAACATTTATATCACCTTTTAAGATCAATAGTGTACCCTAATATGATCACATTTCCTCACTAATAGTAAACCATTTAGATATGAAATGTGACTAAATAATTTTCCTATACATTCACAGTACAAGTATGTGAGTGTTTTCCATATAATCTCCAAAACCACAACCAACAGAAGAAGATCATTGCAAGCCAGTAGCACACATAAGCTGCTGATCCAAGTATCAAAAATTTGATCTCCTCTTTCTTTTCATCTGTTGTCCACTTCTCAATGCTTTCTCTGTAGATTGTATTCCCCAGGCCTGCCAGCAAAATAGCTGCCCACACTGATAGTGGTACTAGCGGGATATAGTTCTCCACCATCTTAAGACGGCCCGATGTCCCCCAGCTGTTTTTGTTCATGGTAATCATGGCAAAGTATTTGGTAGGCAGGAGACTTATTATATAGAGGGCAGAGTATAAGGACATGAAGAGCATCACTGGATTCTGTCGTAGGATGCAGGCATAGGCTGCTTTTATCAGACCAATCAGTTGGATGCAGCACAAGACCCACAAAATGTCCCACAGAGTGCCTGTCCAGAAGAGCTTGATAATGGTGGCAGTGACAAAAAAAGGAAAGATGCCTGTGACAATGGATTCATAGGTCATCCACAGATGATGCTTGTGCCACCACATGGCATTATAGAGCCATTCACGGAAGTAGGATTTGGTCCAACGCGTCTGCTGATTGAGCCAACGCAGAAACTGATTGGGAGTCTCTGTGTAGCACTTAGAATGGGCAGTGTACCTTAAAGAAACAGAAACTCAGTTAAAACATGCCTTTTTGAAATTATAAATCATAAGTAGTTCACAGGAAATGGACCTCATGGTTTATATGGTAAATAATGCTATCATTGCTATCATTAGACTAACTTCCACCATTTGACCGTTTGGTTCCTGCTGCCATTGCCATTGCAGGTCACGTCATTTTCACAACTTACAACTTTCAAACTGTTTTACAGAGTTGTTTATTTATTTATACATTGTGACGAGTCAGCTGCCTCCTCCCTGATTGTCACCGGCACCCCGTCCTAAATCGCCGCCCTTCACCAGGCTCCCGACTGGAGTGGGTGTGTGAGAGGAGGGGCGCTGGAAGAGTCAGGGCTGGCGGCGTGTGATGGGGCACACCTGAAGGAAATTAAGCCTCATCACCGCCGCTGTTTAAAAGCCCAACGCGCCTCTCCTCGGGAGACCGGTCTCTTCCCCGTGCATGCACACTGGTGTCCTCGTGGGTCCAGGAAGGGGAGTTGAGGGACTCCCGCGCCACTGGAGATGTGAGCTGCCGGACCCGTGATCCGGATGGGAACCGCACCCATTTACACGGCTGTCGGGCCAGGATGCCGGGCCGTCCATTCCCTATCAGTGCCGCGGCCAACGAGAGTGATGCGGCCGCTAGAGGAAGCCGCCGCCCCTCGCGCCCCGGGCCGAAGGGTGGAGCGCATGCGGCCGCCGGACTCCGCCCCTTACCTGGACCCTTCCTCCATGAACACTGCCCGACACACACGAACCCCGCAGCACCACGAGGACACCAGATTCCCTGTTTGTTTTGGACACGCTTCCCCTTTGGCCACCTTTATCCCCTCTTTTATTTGATTTTCTGTTAATAAAAGCCTCTCCGAGGCCTGATGCCACGCCCACTGTGTCTGTCTTGTGCTCCTCAGGGGCGATTCTAGGATTTTGATTTTAGGGGGGCTCAGCCCCGAATAAGGGTATAATTAAAAAAAATATTATTTGACTATTAGGGTTGGGTGGTATGCTACTAACCTTACTGCAATCCACTATTCCATTGTATTCCCTGTATTTCATATATGGGAGTAGGAGTACTGACTGAGCCATATACAACACTGTAATAAAAAAATTATTATTGGATGTGACCACTAGAAAATAGGGAATGTCGATTTTTTTCTTTTTTACAATGAAGACCTCCTGATTCATTCCCTGTACAAACACATGCACATATGTTTCCAGTACAAACACAACATTTTACTGTTTGCATTTCTATGCTCACATACAAACCTCAGATAGGATTTTTTTTCCTTTGACGATACCACTGCTTTTTCTTATAAAATGTACAGGGAAATTGGCAGACAATTAAATCAATGTCAGGGTTCAATGACTGAAATGAATCTTGGGAACACAGTGGTATTGTGTGTGTGAGAGGCTGTCTACGTTCTATTCTCACCTGACTGTTGCTCATTTGCAGACCTACTCCCGCACGACAAGAAAACATTTCGTATATCCATCTACAATGAAATATAAATTATTTTAGTTTTTTAGCTTTATAATCAACAATACGGTTGGATATTCATAAAGTCACCCCATGAAAATTGATGTCATTTTAAGTATTTTAACTAACCAGCTAATATTCATTAAGAATATAGACAAACCATGTATTAATGTAATTGTCTATTGGCAATTTGATTAATCTGTACTATATTTATTTCTATTTATTAAAAATAACAACATGAATTATCAATTTGCCACTTCTATAAATCAAGTACAAATCTAGTATAAATAGTATAAATCAAGAAAATCAAAAATCCCTTTACTCTACAGTACGCTTACTCTAATTTATGTATCATGACACTCCTCCTGATTCATTATTACTTAATACAAAACTATATTTAATAATACAAAACAAAATAACTCCACATTCTCTCTCTGGGCCATCTAGTGCTTTCAGACAATGATGTGTGTCTTTAATCATTTCTGTGCATGGCTGCATAATGTAATGTCAAAATACATAATAATATATCTGTAATTTTAAAAAGTAAATGAAAATAAATCATGATCGTTTTCTGAATCTAAAGTATGTTTTCATGGGTGTTAATCACTTCATTTTTGTAGGAATAAAAAACAACTATCACACAAGATATTGGTATTGGAAACGTATTGGTATTGGATGAGAAACCGAGCCGTCCCGTGTGCTCCCAATGCTCCAGTAACATTACATTATGTAAACTGCAATGCATTTATGACAAAGAACTGCACCGATGCAGATGTAATATCATAGCATTAGCAATCTATCAATAAATGCACGCACACACGAGACACACACCTTGTGCTCTCTGATGCGCTAAATCCAAGCAGACTCAGATAAGGGGAGGAGCCGAAACTTGACGCAGCTTGCCGCCATTTCAAATGAGTTTTTTTAAAGGGGACTGAAGCGATCAAAAATGTATTAATCAAATATTTTTTTAGGGGGGCTGGGCAGAAGTTTAGGGGGAGGCATGGTAGCCCCCCTAAAAAGGGCCTAGTGACGCCCCTGGTGCTCCTCCCGTCACAACATCTATCAGAAAGACATTTTAACTGTTGAACAAACAGTCACAGCCTCATTTTCATTCCTGTCAAATATGGTGTACACATGGCATTGATCATTTTATGTTTTAGCTAATTCATCATACATCTAATTTATACATTTTCATACAATCTGCTTATGCCATTCTAATAGTTAGGTAAGGATTGCAATGTGCTTAGAACAGAGTGAACTGTTTAAATGCGGCTGCAATTTACTTTTTTTTCCACTTTAATAAATTATATGAAAGCAAGTAAAAAGATGGCTCCCTTTAAAATCACTGAAGTTGTCAATTAATAAAGCTCTTTTTTACATCGTGTGAACTTTGTTATGAGAGAACTTGCATTTAATCGTTGAATTAAACGTGATTTATAATAAATGTTGCTTGTTGCTACAGCAATAAAACCATTCTTGTGAGTTCAGTAGTGGATCTATACTTTGTGAAATAGGCTGCCCTTTGCTTTTAAGATAAATACTTTGCTTTAGTTATCAGATGGACAGCTTGCAATGGCCACTGTAAAAGGTGATTGTTTTATTGCGTATTTCAGCATGATTGTCTTGTACCAATATGAAAGTATGATTTAGACATCAGTGTATGTGTGTTTATATGTCCTGAAAGGTGATGAAATATGTCAAACTCGTATGTAGGAGAGAAAAAAATCAGGTTGTGCAAAAATATGCTTTCAATGAAAATCTTAACAGATGACTGTCATAAGGCCACTGGCAACCTAAAACTGTTTTCAGCTGGGCTCTAGCTGCTTCAGAAAGGATACAAGGGAGAGGAACTGATCAGAAATGTATCAGAAGAAGGGAGACAGATGGCACCAAGTACAAATACAATTTTACATAATGCCATGTGATACTGTATGTAGAGGCATGTCTACATCTGAAAAGTTCATCTAGAATATAGATTTAGTCAAATGGCACAGTGAGGACATTTACTGCACTCACAGTAAACTTTGTCCTGGCATAAAACCTTATGGCCATGTCATACCTTCATCACACCTTTTGATAACACAAAGGTTAAAACTTTTACACTCGTTATGGGTTTAATGTGAGTCATGCAAGCTGTTATAAGAAGTATATGTTATAAAAGTATAAAAGTATATGTTATAAAAAAGTAAGCGTTTCTTCTTTTTGACAGTAACTGCCTGTTTTACTGTAATCATTTCAGCAACAATGGTGATTTGAAACATGTATATTGCATTGTTTGCTCTTGAATGAACTGATTGTTAAAATTTCTGAATAGAAAGATCACAATGTGAAGTTTCTGTAAATCAAATGTTCTCTATATATATATTACAATAATCTTATGTTTTGAAAAAAAAATAATTGTGTGGATGAAAATATGTGTAATTGAAATGAAACCATAAGTTCAGTTTTGAAAGATTGTGTGATCAGTTTGGATCTTTGTACTAAGAGTTTTGAAAATATATACCTTAACACCAAAGTGAATAAAACATAAAAAAAGTTTATATATCAATGCTCCATGTTTTTTTTTTTAGATCAGTGTGTTATGAATGAAATGTATGTTTTCAGAAAGAGTCTCTAATTTTGAGACTAATATGAATAGTTTTTTGGTCTGAGTGAGTTTTAGAGGTGAGATCAACTGTTTGGCCAAGATTCATGTTGGTAATGCAGTCTGTATGAACAGTTTTGAAAATGAGGCTTCAGTACTGAACAGTGCTTGTTTGCAATTGAAAAAAAAAATTGCAATGTTGATTGTATTAAGTTGACCCTCATCACATCACTTATTGGGAATAATACTGTAACTACTTACTTTGTACCATAGCCCATGCTTAGCACTCGATTGGTGAGATGACGGTCATCCCCGAAAGTGCAGTGGGTGCCAAGAAACTTCTGGTTGTACCAAGATTCCAGAAACTGCTGCAGCAGGTCATTCCTATAAAGACCTAATATCAAGATCAACGAAACTCAGTTTTTCCTACAGACAAAAAACTGCAACTCAGATCAAAGGAACACCTCAAATATACCTGCTAGGGTAGGGTACAACATTTCTATCTGTGTTTCTCAACAACGGAGTGGTTGCAGCTTTTTGGCAATGCAGACTCGCAGGACTGATCCAGTGTACAGTATTCTAAGCAGTCTATAGATATTATTCCATATTAGATTTCCATTAGATTTTTTTTTACATTCAGTGACAATCTCCTTTTCTTCAACGATTTGAAATAATGAGAATACTTCCATCGCAGAAATGTAAAGCTCTGGCCATTTCTGACTACGTCTGTTCCCGCGCACGCATTGAGTGTGTGATTCTACGTGATTACGTTCATTTTAATTCAGTATTTTAATATTTTTGAATGCTAATTAATTAAACTGAAAAGTAACTTGCATTACTTTTTAAAAACAGTAATTAATGTACAAACTGATGAAATAATGCGATACTTCAGAAAAGTGATGTGATTACGTAACGCCTTACCCCCAACACTGTTCACGAGTCAAACAGGTCATTATGATCTACTGCACAAAATCTCCTACATGTTCCTCGATCGAAGTTAAAGTCCAGGGGTGACCGCACATTTGGAAAATGGAACAGTTTACCAGTGATTTTGAGACAATTATCGTCTCTGAATGAATTTATGAAGCCAGTAAAAACATATTTTTTACATTAGTTTTTGATCACAGATAAGTGCTGAGGTATTGTTATCGTAGTTACCCAACTGGACTAGTCTTGAACGGTTTGTACTGATGTTCTTTGGTGGTTATACATTTTTAATTATTACCATTATCATCATTTTTTTATTTGATTTCATTGTACAGCACTGTGGTCAACTTTTGTTGTTTTTTTATGTGATTTAAAATTCAAATTGTAGTTGGAAGTAAGAGTTTGTGTATTACCCAAAGGGCCGCTAATACAGGAGACACAGTCGAAAAAGGACTGGCAGGACCTCTCAATGTTAAATGCCATCCAGTAGCGCAGGCTGCTCATGAAGCTGATATAGGAGTCACTGGTGTTCAGGATCATCACATTGCCCCCCACGGCACCATACTTTTGGTCGCTCTCCAGCACCTTGCAGAGCTCCACTGTGGCTAGTGGGTCTAGTTTTGTGTCCGAGTCACATACCTGATTAAACAGCAGAATAAAACAAAATGGAGTATTTCTTGGATGAAGTATTTCTTTCAAATGTATGTTGCTGTTTTGCTTAATCTTAGAATAAACTTGTTTACCTGTATATAATCCACAGAGGATAAAGTGCCTAGTGCCTTGAACGCTGTATACATCACTTCCCTCTTTCCTCCCCATTTCTGCATAATGCACACACAGTTCTTGGTCCTGATGAGTTCTTCAACCTCTGAGCACTGAGGGTCTTCAAACACAACTCCATCATTTTGGTCAGTGGGCTTCCACGAGTGGTAGTTGTTTTGCCATATATAACAACCAGGATCCTGGTCTGCGAAGACCTCACGGAACATCTCCATCATGTATCGGTCATCTTCTGAGTTTCCGTCCACAACCATGACGATGCGCAGCAGCCCAGGTGGGTAGTGCAGAGCCCGTATTGAATGAAGGCACTCACTGAGATAAGCAGGGTCCTCCTGAAAGGCTGATATAGACAAGCCGATGGTTTTTGTGTAAGAGCATGGTTTGCGTCTTGCATTCATGCGCCGATGCTCCACAAAGGCAAACACACTCTGAATTAGGATGTGTATGCAAAGCAACACTCCATAGAAACCTAATGAGATGATGTTATATGGAGATGTGACTATCTGGAAATCATTGATGTATGCCCATAACATCACCCCGAGTACCAGGAGAGCAAGGAGAAATGTGAGCAGGGCTCGCACCACTGAGCAAAATCTCCTTAACGCTGTGTTGATACCCATTTGCTTGTGTAAATGCTAGAAATAATGTGTGTGTTTGTGGGGGGGGGGGGGGGGGTTAAAAATAAGAATAATTAATTTGTAATAAAATCATCATCATCATCAAATAAACAATGAAAGGCCAATATGTTCCCTGGAGCACAAAACCTTAAAGTCTTAAGTTGTTGGGGTATATTTGTAGCAATAGCCAAAAATACACTGAATCAGGCAACATTACTGATTTTTCTTTTATGATTAATCATTAGGATATTAAGTAAAGATCATGTTCCATGAAGATATTTTGTTAATGTTGTACAGTAAATATAACAAATAAATATAAATATAACAAAACTTAATGTTTGATTAGTAATATGCATTGCTAAGAACTTCATCAGAACAACTTTAAAGATGATTTTCTCAATATTTAGATTTTTTTGCTCCCTCAGATTCCAGATTTTCAAATAGTTGGATCTCAGACAAATATTGTCCTCCGAACAAACCACACATCAATGGAGAGATGATTTATTCGGCTATCAGTGTAAAAGCTTGTAAAAATCACATTTTCTTTTTTTTGTGCCAGGGTAACATATACCTTGTAATCTCAGTGATCCAATGCTTTAGTAGAAATATCAACCAATATTGCACAAAGTAAATTCTATTAATGCATTTAATGTAAATATTAAGTATTATATAATGTGGAATATATTAACATACCTATTCAATCGTACAACTTCTTCTTTGCCCTGTTCCCCACTGAAGTAACTGTTCATTCAGGACTTAAACACCTAAAGTCTGGCTCTGAGCTCAGGAAACATCCCTTCTGTAGGTGTGTTATGTGTTATCAGATCACTCCCCCCTCTCAAGACTTTTCCATGACTCGCACACTCCACATCAAAACTCAGAGTGGTGACACTTCAAGTGAAGGGGTGTAAGATTGACATGACACCTTCATAATCAGGACATGAATATGAAGGAAGGTTTATGCACATTTATCACAACTGTCATTAAGTGTCATTCCCTCAATTATCTGATTTTCAAAGGGATCATATGATGTTGCTAAAAAATAACATTATGTTGTATATATAATGAAATGCAATGTGTTTATTTCCACATACTGTACATTATTGTTTCTCCTCTATGCCCCTGCTCTCTGAAACGCATTGTTTTTTTACAAAGCTCATCGTACTGAAAAAGTGAGGTGTGCTCTGATTGGCCAGCTATCCAGTGCGTTGTGATTGGCTGAATGACCTTGTGACGGAAATGTTATGCCCCTTAATATACTGTGATGCGTGTCCCGGCACGACCAGACAAAACCCATTATAAACTAGTCATTTGTTGCATCTAGTGGTGACAATTACTGAATATAATGACTTATACTGTCTTTTTACGTGTTGTGTCACCCCGCGTAAACATAAAACTATGTCTGCATTGCTGATCGGAGAAAAAAGACAAACAACAAGCACTACTCTACACTACTCAAAACTTGCATTTAAATCATCAGTGGCAAATTATTTAAATATGTGAACGTACTTAGAGACTGTGAGTCAGAACAGCTGGCATTGTAGTGACAATCTTCGTCATCGTCCTCCATAAAATGCGCCGCACACTTCTGAATATTTGTCTTGGAACAGTGTTGTAAATACAACTTAACCACTGATTTTTAGTTGTGTCCTCTTTTGGAAAACCCAACAAAGTAGTTTCGCTTTCACAACGAAACAGTGTCTCCACAAAATGGCAGCAGCGGCAACAGCTAGAATAAAAGGTTACGCTGCCTTTTGTGTGTGAACATTTGGTAGGTAGACATAGTGAGTAGACATGTGGGGGCATGCTTAAACGATGCATTTTAGGAGGATGTGGATGAGTCTTATGTAAGATTCTTTTATTAAAATATCCAAAAACCACTAGAACTAGTGTTACCGTATATATTCTGCTGACTTGTGTACTTACATTATCCAAAATGTTTAGAAGAATGTTTAAATCCAGAAATAATACATTTTAATTAGTTACACAGATCGTGTCCATAGTGTCATTGTGTCACCTGCCAATGACGTCATAAGCCCTAGATTTTGGGTTTTGTTTTGTAAAAATAAATGGAAACACCAAAGATGTTTTAATGTTGTGTGTTTTAACATACCGTGGACGACTGCACAGAGTAGCATTATAACAGAACTTTCAAACGTATCTAGCGTGATAAAACATCGCTGCTTTCTCCCACATAATCAGGAGCTGAAAGAGTGGAATTGCTCTATGGCACAATAAAAGCTCCGCTACTTTTGAGCTGTACACGTGTCACTCTCGTTCAGCTGCCTCGTTTTGACCTCTATGGCTTCCAGCCTTACCCTGCTTCAATCTACTACATTAATAAATCATTAGCTTATCCATGAACATGATTTCTGCCCCAAGTCCCGTCGGATTGCATTGGCTGTGGGAATGAAGACCACAACCCCCATGATTCCAAACTACACCTTTGTTTTGAATAGGTGCCCTGTGGCGGCGAAAAATTACATATTGCGCCTTTAACTTTTGTAAAAAAAAACAAAAACTTTTATTTATCCTTTTGGGTTTTAGACTGTAGTCTTTGCAACTTTATGTATCTTATCTATTCATGAACAGCTTGTAACACTTCAAAGAGAAAGGAAAACTTGAAATTGCATCATATTACATGTTTATTGTTTTTAATTATACAAGATTGGTAACAGGGAAACATATTTCCATTTTGTAAATTTTTAGTGGTATTACTCTGTCAAATCATTGTAAATACCTTAACCAAATGCAGCAGATTATACTTAACTTTATGTATGTGCACAATTCATAAAAAACGAACAACTATCAAAACATGTTTTTCCTCTAACAGAGAGCTCTGAAATTTTCTGACATAGAATGAAAAATAAAAAATACAAATAAATAAATAAATAAAAATAATTACTTGTGCTTCCTCAAAAAGAGGGTCACAAAATGAACTCAACAAATATTTAGTGTTTTGGATGGAAAACAACAGGATAACTTGATCATGAAAAAATTAGGTGTACTTATACATTATTGGGAGGAGTTGTCCACTTTTTTCTTTACTGTGATGGTTTCAGTCATCTCTATTTTTTATAGCCCTTCTGCAGTGCTTTGCAAACTCTGAGATCTTCTCATTTACTTCCTCTGTTGGTGGCAGCTCCTGAATATGTCTGGATATGTGATTGCTAGCTCAGCAGTTATAGCTGTTCTTTCAATTGTGCTGCGGTCAACATTAATCTTGGCGAAGGCCTTTTTCACGGATGACTCCATCCATTGTGGTCACTGAACAAAAAAAATAACCAACACATACAAATAAATAAACTGGTGCTTTCAAAACAATTGATTATGATTATTAATTTATGATTTCAGTCCCGACCACAGCACAGAAACTGCACTTGTTAAAATTACAAATGACCTGCTTCTTGCGTCAGATCAAGGCTGCATCTCATTGCTAGTTTTACTTGATCTTAGTGCTGCGTTTGACACTATAGATCATGACATACTCATAGATCGATTACAAAACTATACAGGTATTCAAGGGCAGGCTCTAAGTTGGTTTAGATTCTACCTGTCCGATCGCTACCATTTGTTTATTTAAATGGAGAGTGATTTTATTTATCACCAGTAAAATATGGAGTGCCACAAGGATCTGTCCTAGGTCCCCTTCTGAGTTTCAATATACATGTTGCCCCTTGGTAATATTATTAGAAAATAGAGGATTCGTTTCCACTGTTATGCTGATGATACTCAGCTATATATCTCAATGAGACCAGATGAAACTTCTAATTTGTCTAAGTTAATAGAGTGAGTTAAAAATGTAAAAGATTGTGTGACTAATAATGTTCTGCTAATAAATTCAGATAAGACAGAGATATTACTTATTGGACTAAAGTCAAAACATATAACATCTGGGTGTTATATTAAACCGGAACTTGTCTTTTGAAACCCATATTTCCCATGTTACAAAAACTGCATTCTTCCATCTTAGAAACATTGCCAAGCTACGAAACATGTTACCTGTTTCTGATGCAGAAAAGCTAGTTAATGCATTCATGACCTCTAGACTGGACTATTGTAACGCACTGCTAGGTGCTTGTCCTGCATCTTCAATAAACAAGCTACAGGTAGTCCAAAATGCAGCAGCTAGAGTCCTTACCAGGTCAAGAAAATATGATCATATTACCCCAATTTTACAGTCTTTGCACTGGCTACCTATTAAATGGTAAATGGACTGCATTTATATAGCGCTTTCAACAGACCACATGGCCATCCAAAGTGCTTTACAAGTTGCCTCACATTCACCCATTCACACACCGACTGCGGTGTCAGCCATTCAAGGCGCCATCCAGCTCGTCGGGAGCAGCTGGGGTTAGGTGTCTTGCTCAAGGACACCTCGACACTTGGTCAGGTGGAGCCGGGGATTGAACCACCAACCTTCCGGTTTGTAGACAACCTACATGAACCACTGAGCCACTGCCGCCCCATATTAAGTTCAGTATCAGTTACAAATTATTATTACTTACCTATAAGGCCCTTAATGGTTTAGCTCCTGCGTACCTTATTAGCCTTATACCACGTTACAATCCATCACGCTTCCTAAGGTCACAAAACCTCTGTGCTCTGCGGGGGATCGCATCATATTTTGAAAAGTGTTGAGCAGTGAACATTAAGGAGAATGATATTATATTAGCTAATTGTATCCATGATCCCCTGGCTGACCAAAAATGGGCAAAATTTTTGTAATGTGCCTTCACGAAAACAAGCGAGTCCCACTGATTCGCCTACAGCAGCTGATAGTAATGACCCAGGCATACTGGACCCAGGTAAGGAAGCTCCCACCAATTCGTGTCACAGTGCTAGCAATACTGGAAATACAAAATGCAGGAAATACCAAGATAGTTACCTAAACTATGGTTTTATTTATTTTTCTCATTTCAAAGATTCCCTGCCCCAGCCACAGTGCATTATCTTTGCCAAAGTCCTTGCTAACGAATGCATGAGGCTGTCCAAACTAATAAGACATTTGCAGACAAATCATCCCCAATACCGTTTTGAGCGCAAGGCAAAATAATTGACACAATCCCAAAATGAGATGAGGGAAGTCACATCTACTAACAAAACACTTAAAAAAATATTGTATACAGTTGCTGAAAAAAAAACACCAGAGCAAAGAAAGGGCATACAATTGCGGAAACTTTGATTTTGCCATGCGCAACAGTGATTGTCAAGGAAATATTTGGAGAGGATAAGTCAAAATAGTTGGCTGAGATACCATTAGCAAATAATACAGTCAGACGTCGCATCGCAACAATGTCAGAAAACATGAGGGATCAGCTTTCTGCTTGACTTCGTGGTAATAACCTTGCACTTCAAATAGACGAGTCTATCGATGTGTCAAAAATGGCACAACTCCTCGCATACGTTCGTTATGAATGGGAAAATGAGATAAAAGAAGATTTTTTGTTTGGTAAAGAGCTCCGTATGACAACAACAGCAGGTTAGATTTTTGAAACTGTGGATAATTTCATGAGATTAAATGAGTGCTGATTACCATACACTACTGATGCACACTGATGTGAGGTGGTTGTCCAGAGGACGGGTGCTGATGCGTCTATTCAGCCTGAGGAAGGAGTTGTGTGACTCTTGCGGACAAGAGACCAGACCTTGCAGGGTTTTTGGATGATGGCAAATGGCTCTCTCAACTCAGCTACCTTTTAGACATATTCAGTGAAATGAACAAGCTTAACAGAGAAATGCAAGGTGCAAACATAAAAACTGTGGTGCAGCATGAACGAGTAGAAGTTTTTTTCTAAAAACTAGACCTGTGGAAAACCCATGTCTCCTCCGGAATTAGTGTCATGTTTGAGCACATCCATGCATTTATTGCGGACAGACACTTGAATTTTAAAATCTTTCAACATCAAATAAAAGTGCATCTATCAATAGTCCTGGAGAAATTTGATAGTTATTTCCCTGCTCTAACTGTGGAGCAGGCAGCTGATTTTCTGTGGATCAGAAACCCCTTCACTGAGAACATTGAAGCAAAGCTTCCTGCTTGTCTGCCATCAAGACTTCTGGAAGAGCTTATAGAAATATCCTCTGATGCCAGCCTGAAAGCCCATTTTAGTGAGGTTCCACTGGAATCATTCTGGTCTGAAATTGCAGAGAAGCACCCAGTCTGTCACACAGCTGCAATGAAGGTGCTGATTCCCTTTAGCACCGAGTTTTCAACCATGACGGCCCTTAAAACCAAATACAGGGCCAGACTGACCCTTGAAGATTATATACGTCTTTCACTGTCAAAGATCTCTCCATACATTGACCAAATTATTACTCAGTGCCAGCAACAATCCTCACACTGATTGAATAAAACCTCAAAAATAACATGCAAGTACTGACGTGCAGCCGTCATTTTGTAATAGCCTATTTTCATTTTTTTTTTCCTTACACACCAGTTTGAATACTGATATTTTTGTTATTGCATTTTGAATGAGACCAATTTATAGGCTACTCCTAGGCTTATGTTTTTAAATTACAAATGGCCTACTAATGTTTTTGTTATTGTATTTTCAACATTATAAAAAGGCTATTATTTGTGCATAAATCTATCTGGTTATAGTAACGAACATCTCGTACAAGCTTACGAGAGCTTTAATATCATTAAATGTGAAGGGGGGCCCTAAAATATTTTCTTGGGATAAAGGGGGTCTCAGACAAAAGAAGGTTGGGAACCACTGATATAGTGTGATCCTTGCGGTATTAGATGTTTAATCTCAGCTAATGTTCTTTAAAGGTGCAATATGTAATATTTACAAAGATCTATTGAAAGAAATGCAATATATATTGACCGAAATTATGAATGCAACAAGGTTTAGCAGATTTTAGTTTCTGCCTGTAGGTCGGTATAAGATGAACCAGACAGTGATCAGAACATCCCAAAGCTGCTCGTGAAACGGAGTGATATGCATCCTTTATTGTGGTGTAACAGTGATCCAATATATTACTGTCTCTGGTGGGACATGTAACATGCTGTCTGTATTTTTGGCAGTTCACAGGAGAGATTGGCTATATTAAAGTCCCCAAGAATGATTAAAACAGAGTCCGGGTGTTGTTGTTCTGTGTCTGTGATCTGATCAGCGAGTTTCTGTAAAGCTGAGCTCACTTGCGCTTGCGGAGGGATGTAAACACCCACCAGAATGAACGAGTGAAACTCCCGAATAGAACGGCTTTTTAAAATTTAAAAAACGTCCCAACTTTTCCGGAATTCGGGTTGTATTACAATAAAGCGCTTTGCTTTTGCATCCTGCTCCTGTCTTTATTACACTTTGACCCTTATGCCATCTTATTATTTATTTATTTTTAAAACAATAACAAAACAATTATTGATGAATAGAATATGTCTTAATGTCACGGTTCACAATTCACTGACTCGCCCTGTTGTGTGTGTATGGTTGGGCGTTACCGTGTCAGAGTGCTGATTGTATTAGTAGCGACAGCTGCTTCTCATCAAGCACTCTATTTAATGTGTGTGTTTGCTTGTCAGTTTGTTGCAGGCGCTAATGGGGTTCTGCTCGTGCTCCCTCGCTATAAGTACTGGACGTTGCAAGCAATAATGCGGTTCTGTTCGTGTTCTCTCACTGTTGGCTCTGGACATGGTAGTGCTTGAAGTTCTGGTGAAGTTGATCTTGTGTGATATCCTCTATGATTCCTGCTGTCATTTTCCCATTGCAGTCCCTGCATCACGGAGCACCCCTGCAGTCACCTGATTTTCATCACCTTGCTTCTCTTGTCTTCTGTGTGAATAAACTGTTAACTAGCAATGGGGTCTTCAGCGCTTCTTTTTTCTGTATTTCCTGACACTTAATTGTTAAGAACAGGTACCTTTTTGTGTCAATTTTTGCCAATAGGGTTGTAAATAAAAATTGCTCAAACATATATGCTGTTAGTGCTCCTCACCCCATAAAATAAGACAAAAGTATGCCAAACATTTAACATTGCTGTTAAATCATAATTTAAAATGACTTGTCTAACAGGGTGGAAAGGAGCATAAGAGGGTGGAATGGAGTATAACAGGGTTGGACACCAGTGTTAACAGGTTCGTTAATGGTGGACACACTTTCTGTCATTGCCAAAGTCAAAGTCATCTTTATTTATATAGCGCTTTAAACAAAATACATTGTGTCAAAGCAACTGAACAACATTCATTAGGAAAACAGTGTCAATAATGCAAAATGATAGTTAAAGGCAGTTCATCATTGGATTCAGTTATGTCATCTCTGTTCAGTTAAATAGTGTCTGTGCATTTATTTGCAATCAAGTCAACGATATCGCTGTAGATGAAGTGTCCCCAACTAAGCAAGCCAGAGGCGACAGCGGCAAGGAACCGAAACTCCATCGGTGACAGAATGGAGAAAAAAACCTTGGGAGAAACCAGGCTCAGTTGGGGGGCCAGTTCTCCTCTGACCAGACGAAACCAGTAGTTCAATTTCAGGCTGCAGCAAAGTCAGATTGTGCAGAAGAATCATCTGTTTCCTGTGGTCTTGTCCTGGTGGTCCTCTGAGACAAGGTCTTTACAGGGGATCTGTATCTGGGGCTCTAGTTGTCCTGGTCTCCGCTGTCTTTCAGGGATGTAGAGGTCCTTTCTAGGTGCTGATCCACCATCTGGTTATAGTCATTTCTTGGAGTGTGGTTGGACTCAAGATTGACTTTTAATACACAAACTGTTGACCAAGTGCAAAAAGGCATTGAATGTGATGAGATGTCTAGCAGGAAGTGATGGGGGTACGAGTAAAAAGTTCTTTTAGGTAGATATATGTGGCTATCACCTGATCAGCAATAGATTATGGTAGTATGATTTATGGTTCAGCGAGTAAGTCTCTCTTAAATAAAGTAGATGCAGTACAGACGCAGATTCTGTTGTGGAGCATTTAAAACTTCCCCTAGGCAAGGCAAGTTTATTTATACAGCACATTTCGTACACAATGGTAATTCAAAGTGCTTTACATAAAAGTGAAAAAAAGTAAAATAAACATGAAGAAAAATAATAACAAAAATAAAACAAGCAATTTTAAAACTTTGAAAATGATTTAAAAATGGACTTATTTAAAATGAAATTAATAACTGTAGTAAGTTTGTGTGGGCAAGGAAGAGGACAAAGGGGTCGGCAGGACTGCTGACGTATTTATTAAACAGAAAATAACTTAAACTTTGCAAACACCAAATGGTGACTTCTATTCTGGCACGTTGTCCCGGCACTTCCGATTTACTCTTTCCGGTTTCGTTTCCGGCTTCGCGTCAGCAGTCCGTCTCTCTCTCCCTTGCTTCCAACTCTCCTGGCGTTTTATACTCTCTATAAAACGCCAGGATATAGCGGAGGGTGAGGACGGCCCATCTGATGGCAAGGCACTCTTTTTCGATGGTGCTGTACTTAGCCTCTCTCTTCGAGAGCTTCCGGCTAATGTACAGCACCGGCCGTTCCTCTCCCTCTATCTCCTGGGACAGGACTGCCCCCAGCCCCCTGTCCGACGCGTCTGTCTGCAACAGAAAAGGGAGAGAAAAATCAGGAGAGTGTAACAACGGCCCGCCACACAGGGCAGCCTTGACCTGAGACCGTATCTAGCACCTCCTTTTTAGTGAGGTCAGTCAAAGGGCTGGTGAGGTCCGAATAATTAGGAATAAACCGTCTATAATATCCCGCCAGCCCCAAGAACTGCCTCACCTCCTTTTTGGTCTTGGGACGTGGGCAGGTCGCAATAGCGGCTGTCTTATCAATTTGGGGACGCACCTGCCCATGCCCCAAGTTGAAGCCCAGATACCGTACTTCCACCCACCCAATCGCACACTTCTTTGGGTTGGCCGTGAGCCCCGCTCCCCTCAGCGAACTCAGGACAGCCCTCAGATGCTGCATATGCCGCTGCCAATCATTACTAAATATAATGATATCATCTAGGTAGGCAGCTGCATACGCAGCATGGGGCCGTAGGATCCTGTCCATGAGGCGCTGAAAGGTAGCTGGAGCCCCGAACAAGCCAAACGGAAGGGTAACAAATTGGTGTAATCCAAACGGCGTTGTGAAAGCTGTCTTTTCTCTGGACAATTTAGACAAGGGGATCTGCCAATAGCCCTTTGTTAAGTCCAATGTCGAATAAAAGCGAGCCGTGCCTAGCCGATCAAGCAACTCGTCAACTCGCAGCATTGGATACGCGTCGAATTTCGACAGCATTCACCTTGCGGTAATCTACACAGAAACGGACTGAGCCGTCCATTTTCGGAACTAAAACTATCGGGCTCGCCCAGTTACTATTAGATTCTTCTATTACCCCCATGTCAAGCATAGCGCCTAATTCAGCCTGAACTACTTTTGTCTTGTGCTCAGGTAAACGATACGGCCGTCTGCGAACTACCACGCCCGGCTCGGTCTCGATATGGTGCTGAATCAGGTTAGTACGGGCCGGTAGGCGCGAGAAGACGACGGCAAACTCTGCCTGCAATTTCGTTAAATCAGTGAGTTGGGACGGCGAGAGGTGATCTTCACCTGGAGCCAGGGCGAGGGATGTGGTTTGATATTCGCCTCTGGCCCGAGATCATCCTCTCCGCCAATCACCGTTGCCAACATCACTGATTCCGCCTCATTCCATTTTTTAAGGAGATTGAGGTGGTAGATCTGACGGGACCCGTTCCTATCGGACCGTATTACCTCATAATCGAGATCTCCGACCTGTCGTGCGACCTCGAACGGTCCCTGCCACTTAGCCATTAATTTGGAGCTCGACGTTGGGAGTAATACAAGTACTTTCTCTCCCGGTGCAAATTTGCATAACCTAGTTCCCCTGTTAAACAGCTGGCTCTGTCGGTCCTGGGCTTGTAACAAATTCTCCATTGATAGCCGCCCCAATGTGTGGAGTTTTGTTCTCAAGTCCAGCACATACTGAATTTCGTTTTTGCCCTGAGATGGTCCCTCCTCCCACGTTTCTCTCAGTACGTCGAGCAGCCCCCGGGGCTGGCGTCCATAGAGAAGCTCGAAGGGGGAAAACCCTGTGGAGGCTTGCGGGACCTCCCTTCTTTTGGAATCCCCACCCGGGAGATAAGACGAAACAGGGCATCCGCAACACTTTTAGTGGAAATGTTGCGGAGGGCCACCGCTTCAGGATATCGTGTTGCATAATCAACTATGACTAGTGCAAAGCGATGTCCTCGTGCCGATCGCTCTAATGGCCCGATGAGGTCCATACCAATTCTCTCGAAAGGGACCTGCATTAAGGGAAGAGGGCGCAAAGGCGCTTTTGGGGCAGCCGGTGGGTTTACCAACTGACATTCCAGACAAGACGCGAACCACCTGGACCGCGGACCTGTTGAAACGCATGTTTTAGGGTCTCATCCTGAGACTGCTCCAGAGGAAAGTCATCACGCTCCGAGAGAATCAGTCTCCCGATTTCGTTCGGTTCCCCTGAAACAGGCCCTGGCTCAGTTTCCCCCACCTGTACCCGCGCGGTCTCCTTCCGCGCCTTATTTCCCCAAGAGGCATCCGCACATAATGACCCCAATAAAACCGTAAACGCGGGCCAATTCGTTCCCAAGATTATCGGATGCCGGAGGTGGGGACTAACCGCCACCTCCACACTATGCTTTTGTCCCCGGAATTGAATTATAATTGGGACAACCGGATACTCCACCACATCCCTGTGTACGCACCGCACCTTAACCACGCGGCTTGTATCCAATGCCCCCGGTTGAATCAGGCTTTGATGGATTGAGGTTTGGTTACATCCTGAATCCACCAAGGCCGGATATGTACCCCCCTTGATACTCAAAGGTATTTGGTACTTGCCAGCCTGACTGGGGGATGACCTGTGGGACGTCCGGGACCCGGATCATCGTCCCCACCTCCATCACTGGACACCTGTCCACGAAATGCTCCGGGTCCCCGCAACGCCAACAGGCCAGCCCAGACCTACCTGCCGCCCCAGTGGCAGGGAGTGGATTGGAGAATTGGCGCGGAGAGAGCGGAGAAACGGAAGCACTGTCCCCACCGGCAGGCACAAGCCCCGCCCCCTGGGCGGGGCCCTGGGACTCACGAAGTGCCCTTGGTCAAACCCGCCCCGCCCCCGGGGCGGGACACGAGGAGGGCCGGGTGGACGGGACCTAGGGAGAGGGACAGGGAGAGAGAGAGAGGGGGGAGAGAGAGAAGGAGAGAGAGAATTAGTAGCTGGGGGTGCGCCGACCCCTGGGCACGCCACCATGTGGTCCTCCGCCAGATGGATGGCCGAGTCCAGCGACGTGGGGCGGTGGCACTGGACCCACTCGGCCGTCTTTTTGGGTAGCCGAGCGATGAACTGCTCCAGCACCACCAGGTCGACGACATGCTCCACGTCGCTTCCCTCGGCTAATAGCCACTTGCGGCAGGAGTCCCGGAGCTGTTGGGCCATTGCAAAGGGCCGACCGGCCTCGCCCAAGTCCAGGGACCGGAAGCGCTGGTGATGTTGCTCTGGCGACCGGCCGACCCGCTGGATTATGGCCCTCTTCAGGTCGTTGAAGACCAGGAGGTTCGCCACCGGAAGTTGTTGGGCGGCCACCTGGGCCTCGCCGGAGAGCAGGGGAATGAGCCGCACCGGCCACTGCTCGAGTTCCAGGAAGGCCTCCGGATCGTCCTGGGCCCCCATCTTGTGCAGTGGCAGATGGAAGGGGGCGGTGGGCGGCCCGGCGGCCTCGGCGCGAACCTCCCGATCAATCCAGCTCCGGAACCTCCCGCGGTCCTCCTGCTGGGCCTGAACGATGGCCTGGAATCGTCTTTCCTGATCGGTCCTCAGGTCCAGCAGGGCCTGGTGTTGTTCGCGGTGCAGGACCGCGAGGGAAGCAATAACGTCCGCAAGTGGCGTGGAGGACGGGCTTTGCATGGCGGAGGCGGCTGTCCTACTTCCTTCCTGGGTTTCGGCACCAGTGTAGTAAGTTCGTGTGGGCAAGGAAGAGGACAAAGGGGTCGGCAGGACTGCTGACGTATTTATCAAACAGAAAATAACTTAAACTTTGCAAACACCAAATGGTGACTTCTATTCTGGCACGTTGTCCCGGCACTTCCGATTTACTCTTTCCGGTTTTGTTTCCGGCTTCGCGTCAGCAGTCCGTCTCTCTCTCCCTTGCTTCCGACTCTCCTGGCGTTTTATACTCTCTCCACGCCAATTACTAGAACCAAAAACAGGTGATGATAATTTTCGCCCAAACCACTCACTTACCGCTCGTCTCCTGATTCTCTCTCCCGCTGCAGACTTCGCTAAACCACACCCCCCCTGCCACAATAACAGTTAGAAATAGAAAATTATTTTACATTATAAAACAGTGAAAATGTAAAATACAGTGCAATCAGTTCAGACATCGCACAGTGCTCATTCAATAAATGCACAGCTAAACAGATTAGTTTTGAGACTAGATTTAAATGTGACTAGTGTTTTAGCACATCTGATCTCTCTTCTGGAAGCTGATTCCAGCTGCGGGCAGCATAGTAACTAAAGGCAGACTCCCCTTGTTTTGTGTAAACCCTTGTTATTTCTAACTGACCCGATCCTAATGATCTGAGTGCTCTGTTAGGTTTATATTCAGTGAGCATATCTGCAATATATTTTGGTCCTAGGTAATTGAGTGATTTATAGACAAGTAAAAGTACTTTAAAATCAATCCTAAATGTAACTGGAAGCCAGTGTAAGGACCTGAGGACTGGTGTGATATGCTCAGATTTTCTGGTTCTAGTCAGAATCCTGGCAGCAGCGTTCTGGATGAGCTGCAGCTGTCTAATGGTCTTTTTGGGAAGGCCGGTGAGGAGCCCATTACAATAGTCCACCCTGCTGGTGATAAAGGCATGAACAAGTATCTCCAAGTCTTGACTGGAAACAAAACATCTAATTCTTGCAATGTTTTTTAAATGATAGTATGCTGATTTAGTTACTGCTTTGACATGACTACTGAAACTAAGGTCTGTCTCCAGAATCACACCAAGATTCCTGACTTGATTGTTAGTTGTTTGACCCCTAGAGTCAAGGTATGCATTCACCTTGAAAACTTCATCTTTGTTTCCAAATGCAATGACTTCAGTTTTTTCCTTGTTTAACTGAACAAAGTTCTGGAACATCCAACTATTAATTTCATCAATGCATTGGCAGAGGGAGTCAATGGGGCTGTAGTCATTTGGAGATAAGGCTAGGTAAATCTGGGTATCATCAGCATAGCTGTGATAGGCAAATTGGTTCTTTCTCATTATTTGACTTAGTGGAAGCATATACAGGCTAAACAAGAGCGGTGCAAGAATTGAGCCTTGTGGGACTCCGCATGTCATGGACGTCCACTTAGACTTATGCTCTCCTAGACTCACATAATAGCCTCTCCCTTCTAAGTATGACCTGAACCATTTGAGTACCATCCCAGAAAGCCCGACCCAGTTTTCCAGTCTCTCTAGTGTAGCCTGTCGGCCGGGTTAGGATTAAGATCCTTCAGTTCACTCTCTTTCTCTGACTCTTTAGTTTCATGCTTGATCACATCACTAATTGGTGGTTTGAGCAGGCATTTAGTGAACCACTTAATGCAAAGGGAACAGGCTTATATATAGACACCTGGGGTGCTCAGACCGAGACCGTGTCAATTTACTGCTGGCTCTCGTGTGGTGAATCAGAGATTCAGTTGCTGTTTTTGGAGTGTTCAGTGCGTGGATAGCCGGTGCTGATTGAGCTGCAGTGCAAATTTGTTTCCTTGTGAGACCGTGAATGGGTGAGTGAACTATGGCAAAGTAATGCCAAACTACTTCGGTGTTTAAAGAGCGTCGGATGGATACTGTGACTGCAGTGGGAGATTCACATCCAACCTAGTGTTTCCCATTCACTGTTAATGCTGTGACGGGTATGTTTAAAATTTCCCTTTGTTTTAACCAATATGTACATAGTGTATTTGTCTTTAATGCTTCGTTCAATGTAATCTTGACCACCTGTTTGAGGTCATTTTATCATGTAATATTTAAAGACCGCATTTAAAACATGATTTGTATTGACTATAAATCATGATCAAACAAATATTCTTAATGGTGTGGTTGTGTTTACAGACCTGTACAGCTACACTTGAGTTGCTGGCTGCTGTTCTCCATATTGTGGGGTGCTGCTCATAGTATAGGAAGTAATTTTTTTCTTTTTCTCTTTTTTTGTTGTTGTTTGATTTCCTCTAGCCTGTTGGCTATAGCTGTTATTGTATGTGAGTGCATGAATTGTACGTCACAGGCTAGAGTGGGTTTATTTTCTTTTTTTTTTCTCTTGTTCCCAATTTCTTGCCTTTTTTTTTTTTTTTTTTTTAAACCGCCTCTGTTCGGGTAGAGCCAGGGTAGTGCAAGAGACTTCACTGGAAAGTGGGTTTTGGTTCTTTTTTCTTTTTTATTGCTAAAGACATTTGCAGTGTCGTGTAGTATGAACCTTAATGTCTTCTAAACACATTTATTAGAGTGCTGTGAGTGTGCAGTGTGTTAGACGTTGAGCTCTAGTGTGTACTACTTAAAAGGCTCTCTGCCTCTGTTCACGGGTGGTAGTGAGAACTTCGCCTTCTCGCAGTGTTTTCTCAAACCGCTTTACTGCCTCCCATACTGATGGCTTGGTGATTTCTAGTTATATTTATCTGTTTTATTTATTTTTTGTTTTCTGTCAGGCCAGTTAACACCTTCAACCATCTATTAATAAAGATTTTATTTTTATACTTCTACGAACCCTTGTCTGTACATTTGATTGGGGCAGAGTTCCCCTTGCTCTGACACCTGCACTAATCAGCTAAGCTCAAGGGGTGGTGTAGTAAGTTGTTCAATTAGGGAGGGTGCCACACTAGTAGTATGTTATGATCGACAGTGTCAAACGCAGCACTGAGATCTAGCAATACCAGCACTTATATTTTGCCAGAGTCACAATTTAAGCAAATATAATTTATTATCTTAATGATTGCTGTCTCTGTGCTGTGATGCGGTCGAAAACCAGACTGAAAATTGTCCAGGTATCCATTTGACTTTAAGTATTTGTTCAGCTGATTAAAAACTACTTTTTCTATAATTTTTCCTATAAAGGGAAGATTAGATATTGGTCTATAATTGCTCAAAATGGTGTTATAAAGATTGCTCTTTTTCAGGAGGGGCTTAACAACTGCGGTTTTCAGGTTGTTTGGAAATGTCCCAGAAAGAAGTGAGGCGTTCACCACTTCTAAAAGATCTGCTTCTAAGCAGTTAAGCACACTTTTGAAAAAAGATGTGGGAAGTGTGTCCAGATAGCAAGGTAGACGATTTTAGGTGCTGCACTATGTCTTCCAAAATTTTGCTGTCAATTGCTTCAAAATTAAACATAGTATCTTTTTTATATTGTGGCCTAATCTCTCTGACCTCTGCATTACTTGAGGATGTGCTAATCGCCTTCCTGATATTGATGATCTTCTCAGAAAAGAAGGATGCAAACTCATTGCATTTGCTGTCTGAGAGCATTTCACTGGGAATCTGACTTGGGGGGGTTTGTCAGTCTCTCAACAGTGGCAAAAAGAGTATGAGTGTTATTTAAGTTACTGTTTATAAGGTTTGAGAAGAAATTCTGTCTAGCTGTGGCTAGTTCCACATTGAAAGCATGAAGACTGTTTGTATAGATGCTATAGTGAATTTCAAGTTTCGTCTTTCGCCACATCCGCTCTGCTTTTCTGCATTGTCTTTTAAAAGTCTGGACTGCTGTTGATCTTCTCCAAACTGATTTCTGTCTGTTTGTTTTCTTACTGACTATTATTGGAGAAATATCATCAATAACATTGTTAACTTTTGAGTTGAAGGAATCAAGGAGAAGATCAACAGAGTCTGCAGAAATGCTTGGTGTTGAAGATATAACCTCCATAAATAGTACATTTTGTTCTCGTTTATGCATCTCCTTCTGACAGAGACAGATCTAGATTCAATGGTAGCAGACATCAAAATATCAAAGAAAATACAGAAGTGATCAGATCGTGCTACGTCCTTAATAACAATGGATGAAATGTTTAGACCCCTACTGATGATTAAATCCAGAGTGTGTCCACCTTTGTGTGTGGGTCCATGCACATGCCGAATCAAGTCAAAATTTTTTAGAACCATTATCATTAGCACTCAGGTTAGCACTCGTTAGCTTGTCATTAGCGTTTTCATTCGAACCTATCGCTGTTTTCTTTTCTCCTCTCCCTCGCTCCAGTTTTTCACAAGTTCATCAAACAACCGCAGTAAGAATTTTCATCAAGCACGGTGAGTAATGGCTTCTCCTATCATAGTTTCTTGCACCTCTTGCCACATGTACAGTTTATCTATCTCTGTCGCTGATGAGGGATTCACATGTGATAAATGCAGGGAAATAGTTAGGCTGACAGAGAAGATTTCAGAATTAGAGACACGCATCCAAACTTTAATTGAGGACAGTAAGAATGTTAGGGCTCTAGATACGGCTTTGGATGCGTCTAGCTCAAGGATTCCTGTACATTGTTCGGTTCCGGAAACAGAGCCCCAGCAGCAGGGCAACTGGGTGACGGTGAGGCAGCGTAGTCGTGGGTCAAAACACCGCTCTTCTGTTCCGATCAAAACATTAAACAGGTTCTCCCCACTCAGTGATGCACCCACTGAGAAACCTGATGAAAGTGCTCTAGTTATTGGTGATTCTATTGTACGGAACGTGAATATAGAGACACCAGCCACCATAGTCAAATGTTTACCGGGAGCCAGAGCGCCTGACATCTTGGCAAATTTAAAAGTGCTGGCTAATGCTAAACGTAAATACAGTAAGATTGTTATTCATGCCGGCGCTAATGATGTTCGACTTCGCCAGTCGGAGATCACTAAAAATAACATTAAAGAGGTGTGTGAACTTGCAAGCACGATGTCAGACACTGTAATATGCTCTGGTCCCCTCCCTGCTTACCGTGGTGATGAGATGCATAGCAGATTGTCATCACTCAATGGCTGGATGTCTAAGTGGTGCCCACAGAATAACATAGGTTTCATAGACAATTGGACGAGCTTTTGGGGCAGACCTGACCTGTTTAAAAGAGATGGTCTTCATCCCTCCTGGGGTGGCGCCACTCTTCTCTCTAGAAATATGGCAAATAGTCTTAGTGTTTATACTTGACTAACTGGGGCCCAGGTCAGGTAGCAGACAGACTGGCTAAACCGACCGTCTGCTAGCTGCCTCCCGTCACAGAGGTCAGTTAATTCTCAGCACATAGAGACTTTTTCACCTAGATATCACACTATAGAGACTGTGTCTGTTCCCCGAACTAGAAAATACAAAAAACGTCCAAACCAAGTTAAGATTAACAATTTAATTGAGGTTCAACAAATAAAAAACAGATGCAATATGGATAAACAAATGATAAAGCTTGGCTTATTGAATATCAGATCCCTTTCTACGAAAACACTTTTTGTAAATAATATGATCACTGATCATAATATAGATGTACTCTGTTTGACAGAAACCTGGCTAAAACCTGATGATTACATTATTTTAAATGAGTCCACCCCCTAAGATTACTGTTATAAACATGAGCCACGTCTAAAAGGCAAAGGTGGAGGTGTTGCTTCAATTTATAACAACGTTTACAGGATTTCTCAGAGGGCAGGCTTCAAGTATAACTCGTTTGAAGTAATGGTATTTCATATAACATTATCCAAAGAAACAAATGTTAATGATAAATCCCCTGTTATGTTTGTACTGGCTACTGTATACAGGCCACCAGGGCACCATACAGACTTTATTAAAGAGTTTGGTGATTTTACATCCGAGTTAGTTCTGGCTGCAAATAAAGTTTTAATAGTTGGTGATTTTAATATCCATGTTGATAATGAAAACGATGCATTGGGATCAGCATTTATAGACATTCTGAACTCTATTGGTGTTAGACAACACGTTTCAGGACCTACTCATTGTCGAAATCATACTCTAGATTTAATACTGTCACATGGAATTGATGTTGATGGTGTTGAAATTATTCAGCCAAGTGATGATATCTCAGATCATTATTTAGTTCTTTGCAAAATTCATATAGCCAAAATTGTAAATTCTACTTCTTGTTACAAGTATGGAAGAACCATCACTTCTAACACAAAAGACTGCTTTTTAAGTTATCTTCCTGATCCATAGTATCCAAATTCCTTAGCATATCCAAAACCTCAGAACAACTTGATGATGTAACAGAAACTATGGACTCTCTCTTTTCTAGCACTTTAAATAAAGTTGCTCCTTTACGCTTAAGGAAGGTTAAGGAAAACAGTTTGACGCCATGGTATAATGAGCATACTCGCACCCTAAAGAGAGCAGCCCGAAAAATGGAGCGCAGCTGGTATTTCGTATTGCTTGGCGGGAAAGTAACATATCCTACAGAAAAGCATTAAAAACTGCTAGATCCGATTACTTTTCTTCTCTTTTAGAAGAAAACAAACATAACCCCAGGTACTTATTCAATACAGTGGCTAAATTAACGAAAAATAAAGCCTCAACAAGTGTTGACATTTCCCAACACCACAGCAGTAATGACTTTATGAACTACTTTACTTCTAAAATCAATACTATTAGAGATAAAATTGCAACCATTCAGCCGTCAGCTACAGTATCACATCAGACAGTGCACTATAGACCCCCTGAGGAACAGTTCCACTCATTCTCTACTATAGGAGAGGAAGAATTGTATAAACTTGTTAAATCATCTAAACCAACAACATGTATGTTAGACCCTATACCATCTAAGCTCCTGAAAGAGGTGCTTCCAGAAGTCATAGATCCTCTTCTGACTATTATTAATTCCTCATTGTCATTAGGACATGTCCCCAAAACCTTCAAACTGGCTGTTATTAAGCCTCTCATCAAAAAACCACAACTTGACCCCAAATAACTAGTTAATTATAGACCAATCTCAAATCTCCCTTTTCTGTCCAAGATACTAGAAAAGGTGGTATCCACACAATTATATTCCTTCTTAGAGAAAAATGGTATATGTGAGGATTTCCAGTCAGGATTTAGACCGTATCATAGTACTGAGACTGCTCTTCTTAGAGTTACAAATGATCTGCTCTTATCATCTGATCGTGGGTGTATCTCTCTATTAGTTTTATTGGATCTTAGTGCTGCGTTTGACACAATTGACCACAACATTCTTTTGCATAGACTTGAATACTTTGTTGGCATCAGTGGAAGTGCATTAGCATGGTTTAAATCGTACTTATATGACCGCCATCAGTTCGTAGCAGTGAATGAAGATGTATCCTATCGATCACAAGTGCAGTATGGAGTACCTCAAGGCTCAGTCCTAGGGCCGCTACTCTTCACGCTTTATATGTTACCCTTGGGAGATATCATCAGGAAACATGGTGTTAGCTTTCACTGTTATGCTGATGATACTCAGCTCTATATTTCTTCGCAGCCCGGTGAAACACACCAATTTGAAAAACTAATGGATTGCATAGTCGATATAAAAAACTGGATGACAAGTAATTTCTTACTGCTAAATTCTGAAAAAACAGAGGTGTTAATTATAGGACCTAAAAACTCTGCTTGTAATAACCTGGAACACTGTCTAAGACTTGATGGTTGCTCTGTCAATTCTTCATCATCAGTTAGGAACCTAAGTGTGCTACTTGATCGCAATCTTTCCTTAGAAAGCCACGTTTCTAGCATTTGTAAAACTGCATTTTTCCATCTCAAAAATATATCTAAATTACGGCCTATGCTCTCAATGTCAAATGCAGAAATGTTAATCCATGCATTTATGACCTCAAGGTTAGATTATTGTAATGCTTTATTGGGTGGTTGTTCTGCACGCTTAGTAAACAAACTACAGCTAGTCCAAAATGCAGCAGCAAGAGTTCTTACTAGAACCAGGAAGTATGACCATATTAGCCCGGTCCTGTCAACACTGCACTGGCTCCCTATCAAGCATCGCATAGATTTTAAAATATTGCTTATTACTTATAAAGCCCTGAATGGTTTAGCACCTCAGTATTTGAATGAGCTCCTTTTACATTATAATCCTCTACGTCCGCTACGTTCTCAAAACTCAGGCAATTTGATAATACCTAGAATATCAAAATCAACTGCAGGCGGCAGATCCTTTTCCTATTTGGCGCCCAAACTCTGGAATAACCTACCTAACATTGTTCGGGAGGCAGACACACTCTTGCAGTTTAAATCTAGATTAAAGACCCATCTCTTTAACCTGGCATACACATAACATACTAATATGCTTTTATTATCCAAATCCGTTAAAGGATTTTTAGGCTGCATTAATTAGGTAAACCGGAACCAGAAACACTTCCCATAACACCCTATGTACTTGCTACATCATTAGAAGAATGGCATCTACGCTAATATTTGTCTGTTTCTCTTTTGTTCCGAGGTCACCGTGGCCACCAGATCCAGTCTGTGTCCAGATCAGAGGGTCACTGCAGTCACCCGGATCCAGTACGTATCCAGACCAGATGGTGGATCAGCACCTAGAAAGGACCTCTACATCCCTCAAAGACAGTGGAGACCAGGACAACTAGAGCCCCAGATACAGATCCCCTGTAAAGACCTTGTCTCAGAGGAGCACCAGGACAAGACCACAGGAAACAGATGATTCTTCTGCACAATCTGACTTTGCTGCAGCCTGGAATTGAACTACTGGTTTCGTCTGGTCAGAGGAGAACTGGCCCCCCAACTGAGCCTGGTTTCTCCCAAGGTTTTTTTCTCCATTCTGTCACCGATGGAGTTTCGGTTCCTTGCCGCTGTCGCCTCTGGCTTGCTTAGTTGGGGACACTTCATCTACAGCGATATCGTTGACTTGATTGCAAATAAATACACAGACACTATTTAACTGAACAGAGATGACATAACTGAATCCAATGATGAACTGCCTTTAACTCTCATTTTTGCATTATTGACACTGTTTTCCTAATGAATGTTGTTCAGTTGCTTTGACGCAATGTATTTTGTTTAAAGCGCTATATAAATAAAGGTGACATTGACATTGACATTAGGGCCTGAACACCAATGGTGCGAGGACCCTATTGTATCTGCTCCGTTTATTATTATTATTCCGCTTCTTCTTCTTCTTCTCCCAAATGAATCGCATTTTTGAGGGCTTAAACATTCTCAAAAAGTCATTAAACTTTGCACACGCGTCAAACCTGGTGAAAATTTATGTCTGATATAGGATTCAGAAGAGGGTGTGGCAAAATGGCTCGACAGCGCCACCTATACTAAGAAAATCAACAGCCTTCCAGCTATGTTTCACGTACATGCACGAAAATTGGCACACATATGTAACACACCAATACCTACAAAAAAGACTCTTGGAGCAAAATTCTAAACCCAACAGGAAGTCGGTTATTTTTAATATCATGAGCAAATTTTGTGTAATTTTTGTCATTTCCATGCGTTGTATTTTAACAAACTCCTCCTAGAGATTTATTCAGATCAACACCAAATTTGGTATGCCTAATCTATTGGCCTTTGCAATGTTAAATTGCAAAGGTCTTGAGTTTTCATTGAAGGGCGTGTCTGTGGCGGCCTGGCGAATTTTGATGATTCGCCATGAAAAATGAAGTTGCTATAACTCAGACATACAATGTCCAATCTGCCCCAAACTTCACATGTTTGATAAGACTCCGAACCTGAACAGATTGACATGCCCATATTCAATTATAGTCATAGCGCCACCTGCTGGCAACAGGAAGTGACATGTTTTACGTTGTACAAAACTACTCCTAGAAATTTGATGACACCAACATTTTATTTTGGTCAGCCTAATCTAAAGTTCTTTGCAATGTTAAATTGTGGAGATCTTGAGTTTTTGTTAAAGGGCGTGTCCATGGCACTGTGACAAAATTTGATGTCTCGCCATGGGAATAGAAGTTGTTGTAACTTATGCATAAAATATCCAATCTTCTCCAAACTTCAGATATTTGGAAAGAGATATAGCCTGAAGACATCTAAAGGCCAGTATTCAGTTATTATCATAGCGCCACCTGTGGGCAATCGGAAACATCATGCAGGAAGATTGGCAGATATAAATGACTTTTAAATATTCCACTTATATTTACAACTTCAAATGAATATTTCTCTCCGTTCACTTTTTTTACTAAAGCCACTCGCTGGCGGTGAGCCGGGTGTGAGGGCCCATTCATCGCTGCTTGCAGCTTTAATTTATTTTGTAGTTTTGTTTTCTGCATTATCTATGTGAATATTAAAACCCCTGCAATAGCAAAACAGTCAAACTCTGAGGAAATTTATAACATTTCTGTGACCTCTTCCACAAAGGCTGGAGAGTATTTTGGAGGCCTGTAAATAATAATAAACAGAATGCGTGGAGCACCTTTCAGCACAATCCCTAGATATTCAAAAGACAAGTACTGACCAAATGACACTTGCTTGCATTGATAGACATCTTTAAATATAGCAGCTACACCCCCACCTCTCCTAACAGTCCTGCAGACACTCATGTAAGTGAAGTTAGGAGGGGCTGCTTCATTAAGGACTGTTGCATTGCAGCTGTCTTCAAGCCATGTTTCGTTTAGAAACATAAAATCCAGATTGTTTGTGGTTATAAAGTCATTGATTAGAAATGATTTATTTTTTAGTGAGCGAATGTTTAAAGATGCTAACTTGATGGCTGTGCTTTGTGTCTTTACATCAATTTTAGTTTGATGCATAATAGGCCGCAGATTAGATGAGTTTGCCCTTCGGCTTGAGGTGGCCTTAGACTTTCTATCACGTGATAAAACTGAAATAGAGAAAGCTACAGGCACACTGGGTTCCTGCTTGTTCAGTAGGCATTTGTGAATGTTGCTGTTATTATAGCGGGGACCCGACACATATCAGTATGCAAGTTGAAATGGGAGAAATGCTGTTGGAAGTAAGACATAAACAACTAAAAATGGTATAATGGGCATCTTTGATGGGGCACAACCATGAACACCCTATTAAAGCAATATTTAAAAAGGTTGGGAATATGGAGAAAATTATATTAAGAATATTGGACAGGAATTGGAGGAAATAGCAGAATCGATAGAAAAATAAAAAATACATAACGTTAACGTGAGACTCTTATCGGGTGATAAAAAAAATATCGCCGTTAATCTTTTCTCAAATTTGGGTTGGGAGCTGGGTCTATACTAAGCAAGCTATGATGACTTTCACCTTGATATTTTATATAACCAACTGGCTGAGGCCAGCCTAAAAAAAAGATGCTCTGGACAGTTGACGGAGCACTGTTGCGCATAGTCACGAAAGCTTATCTTTTTTACGTGTTTTTAAGCCTTACTGCTTGTCGATTTAAACATCAAAAATCCAAACACAAGACGCGGAAAAGCTGAACAGAGTAGCTGGTTACTCGCGCGCTGTGTTCGGTGCACACGAGAGAGAGAGAGCCGTGTATCATGGACAGCGACACTGAACCGAGCTTTCTTCTGCGAAGTTCTCCTCGAAGTCCCTCCTGCACCTGAACGAACAAATACAAATCGCAGTTTGAACAAACAAAAAGATGTGAAAGAGCCCAATTCAGCAACACGGTGTTCTGGTGTTCAGGGCTCACGCAGAGAAAGGCGTCTCAAAACACTTGAACATCGAATTTGCTTATTTTTGCTCTTGTGCCAATAAATACATACAAAATATGTCAAAATATCCACCTTGGAAATTATGCTCGAAAAAACTGTCAGTTATTTCTTAAGTGAAAGTAAACAGTTGAGGAAAAAAATGGGATGTGTATTATATTGGATGCGTTCATCGTCTCTTAAAGTGACCGCGCCTAATTTAGCTACTAGCTGCTGTAATGTTAATCCAAGAAAATGAAAGAAAAATCACTCACTGCTCTTGACTGAATTACTTTGTAGTTTTAACAGTCAAACCAAAAATTATTCAGACACCAGATATATTTTTTGATATATATAGCAAAACTGTAATAATGTGAGAAATGTTGAAGGTGTCTGAATAAATGTAGGTTTGATTGTACATTTCATTTTTACATTGAAGACTATCCAGTGCTATTTTACATTTAATTATTTGGTTTCAATACCTTGACACCTACAAACTTGAAAAAAACTTAAACATTGTGTAAATAGCACAAATAAATAAAAATAAATGGACATACAAATTAAACAATTTCAAACAGGGCCCCGCTGACCCCAGCTACGGCCCTGCTCACGCCTGTTTCACACATACTCCGTCTGCAGTGCGTATGCAGTCCGTGTGCGTTACGTATGTGACTCTATGTGCTTTCACACAGGACGCGTTTGCAGTCTGCTACTCGGTACGTAAACGATCGCTGCACTGCTGCAGACGCACCGCTCCTGGAACGCAACTGGAATCCGTTAACATGGGTGCGTAAAAAAATATGCAACGCATACGCACTGCATTAGTTTACAGCTTTCTCAAGCACTTTGTGATGCATTTTGGAAACGGGAGATGAGCCCCTTTTCTAATGCACCACCTAGCTTGATAAACCCCTTCTCAAAGACTTACTGTTTGTCAATTTTATTTGGGTAACACACATATTCTGAATGCCTTCGTCAGAATTCGAATGAGCCATTTTAATCTAGATTAATCTCACTGTGATCTTGAAATTAATCTAGATAAAAAAAAAATGAATCTATGCCCACCACTAATATATATATATATATATATATAATCAGTGGCGGTTTCTCCATTAGGGCGATTGGGCGACTTTAATATCTTTATCAAATTTGAAAAAAAAAAAAAAAAAAAACAAAAAAAAAAAACAGAGAGATGGAGACAGCTATGCCATTGTCAGCTGAACTTGATCGACATCACGGTGAACGTTACCTCAGCGCAGATTAATTATATCGTGTCATTGAAAGAAATACCATTCATTGATCGCAGCAATAAGGAAACATTGGCAATTAAAGAATTAGGACAACCAAGACTAAATGTAAACATCAAACAAGTATCTACAAAGGGCGGGAAGTCATATAAACAAGGATTTTCGAGGACGTGGTATGAGCGGAGAAAAAGGATAATAGGTTGTGAAGTAGCTGACGCTTTATTCTGTTGATTTACTGCTGCATTTTGTTCCATTGCGAGATCATGATGGACATCTCATGGACAACTACAGGTGTCACCGACATACATCATCTCTCGGAGAAGGAGAAAAAACACGAAAGAGCAGAGATGCTTATGGATAGTGGGAGAAGTGTAATGTAGGTGAGTAATTTAAGTAAGCAGTGTAATGTAAGTGAGGAATGTGATATAAATGAGCATTGTAATATAAGTGAGTTGTGTAAACAGTGATTTATGTGACTTCAGTTATTCCTTTTTAAACTGAAATCGAAGTAAAAAGTTTAATTTGGAAAAACCACATCCTGCTGAATTGTGTTAACAAGAATATAGAAACATAAGGAGAGCAAGAGATTGATCCATAGTGTCAGTTTAATTTTAATGAATACTATAGTACTTCAGTTCCCTTTACATCTTTAACTAGCTGTTAATTTATCAATTGAATGGTGACCTCTCCTCATTAATCGAGCAAACATTTATATTTATTTATATATATATATATATATATATATATATATGGATCAGAAATATTATGACATGATACAGATATTTACAGATGGTTCTAAAGATTCAGAAACTATGTTAGTAGTTATTCCACATTATGAAATATTTATTAAGAAAAGAACCCCATATGTTTTTTCTGTGTTTACAGCCGAGTTGGTAGCTATTGTTATGGCTTTCCAGTGTGTAGAGGAAAATAGAGTTAAAAAAGCAGTAATATGTTCAGATTCATTGGCTGTGTTATAGAGAATTCAGTCAGGCAGACAAGATAACATATTTGTAATACTGCAGTATATATATATGCTAAGGATTCTTTGAACTTGAATCACATAGGAATTGACAAATTAATTAGGAAAGCTCTGATAAATGCATGGCAGGAACCTTGGGAGAAAGATAAGACTGGACAACATCTAGATAGATTCAAGGGGATGTAGGAATACGTAACTGACATGAGATTAAGAAGATGAGAAGAATCCATAATAATAGGCTAATAATTAAATTAGGAAATACTGTATTAAATTGAAATCTAAATATAATCAAGAAACATCTGAATGGATTGTGCATGCATTGTGGGATTTTATAAACTGTAGAGCATACTGTGACACTGTAGAGCATATAACAACGAACGCTAAAGGTGGAAGCACGATGTTAGAAGATAAGTAAGCTAAAAAGGAATACAAATATTAGATTTGCTTTATCTTAAAAATACACAACATTCTCTAACAATATAATGATGATTATTTATTTATCTATGACTATTATGATTTAGTATGATACAGGCATCGATGCTCCACACTCCAGTCCAGATGGTGGCGGTAATGCAGTAGTAAGCTAGTCTGGCAACCTCCAGTACACATCAGAAGAAGAAGCAGAAGCAGAAGAAGAAGAAGAAGAAGAAGCATCAGCTCGTGAGCATCGCGTCAGACGCCCGCGCCGCGCTGGAGAACGGTTTGTTTGTTTTTAAAGCTTTCAAACCGATGGAAAAATTATTCAGACGTTCATGAAAGTTTTCAAGAAGTGTACAACTGTTATTGAGTGTAACGTGATATGCGCTAAAATAACTGCAAACAAGTAATAGCCTAGTTAACCATTAGGATTGATAATGTAACGTTAGCCTAATTTATATTATTATAATATTTTTATACTATTTAGGCGCTCATAGGCTATAGTTTGACAGAATGATCTAATTCAACAATCTAACTTAACATTGTCTTCTATTGTTTATTTCTTCCTGGTGAACAGCTGATCATCTCAGGCCAGGTTTATCCATCACCCATCATTAGAACACATTCAGACTTGTGTTTATGACACTAATGTGCCATCACTCCTCACAGCAGTCTCTCTCTGTCTCTCTCTCTCTCTGTCTCTCTCTCTCTGTTTCTCTCTCTCTGTCTGTCTCTCTCTCTCTCTCTGTCTCTCTCTCTCTCTCTCTGTCTCTCTCTCTCTCTGTCTCTGTCTCTCTCTCTCTCTCTCTGTCTCTCTCTCTCTCTCTCTGTCTCTCTCTCTCTCTCTCTCTGTCTCTCTCTCTCTCTGTCTCTCTCTCTCTCTCTCTCTCTCTGTCTCTCCCTCTCTCTCTCTCTGTCTCTGTCTCTCTGTCTCTCTCTCTCTCTCTGTCTCTCTCTGTCTCTCTCTCTCTCTCTCTCTGTCTCTCTCTCTCTCTGTCTCTCTCTCTCTCTCTCTCTCTCTGTCAATTTCAATTCAATTCAAATGAGCTTTATTGGCATGACTGTGAAACAGCACAATGTTGCCAAAGCAATAAACAGTAAACAAGTTATACAGATATATAGATATGTAGATAAAAAAAAAAATAATAATAATAATAAAATAAATAAATAAATAATAATAGTAAAAAAAAAAAAAAAAAACCTATTCCTGTCCATATTGTACATATATAATCACATAACACACAAAATAAATAAATAAACAAAAAAAGTGAATACAGGGTAAATATTTACAGAGAGCATTGCTTAAGTACAGGAGTTTAGTTTTTGTCCCTCATGATGTGACAGGAGGACACATACTGCGCTGCCTGCGAGCTGGACACACTTCTCTTTCTCTCCCAAAATATAACTGAGTTTGTCAATGTCGCTTGCTTGCCTGAATTCTGGCACAATTTGAGCTATTTGGGTAAAGTAGTTGTCTCTAATGTGTTCATATTTGCTGCAGTGTGTGAGGAAGTGCAGCTCGTCCTCTACGAGTCTCTCTGTGCAGTGAGGACACAGTCGGAGCTCTCTCTCTCTCCAGCTGTGTTTGTGTCGGCCCGTCTCCACACACACACACACACACACACACACACACACACACACACACTCTCTCTCTCTCCAGCTGTGTTTGTGTCGGCCCGTCTCCACACACACACACACACACACACACACACACACACACACACACACACACACACACACTCTGTGCAGTGAGGAGCTCTCTCTCTCTCCAGCTGTGTTTGTGTCGGCCCGTCTCCACACACACACACACACACACACACACACACACACACTCTCTCTGTCTCCAGCTGTGTTTGTGTCGGCCCGTCTCCACACACAGACGGTGATCACTCAGACGATACTTCGTCAGGAGCTTTCTCTTACTATAGTCTTTAATTTTGATCAAGTAAGGTGCCAATTGATAGCCAGTCTTTAATCTATAGAAGTATTTTAATTTGTTAATTTGTTCTACTTTGACCTGCCAATCATAGATGTATTCTTCCTGGGTTAGTTTTACAATTTCTTTAACTTTTGCGTGTCTTAATTGAATGGTTGAGCTGAGTTGGTGTTTTTCCACTAAATAGTGCGTGGGGTCACTCTCTGGGTGTCCTGTCCTGTACATAAGAGCGCAGTGATGGTAATCATCTGTCCGTGTGTCTGATAGATGGAACCAGAACTTGGCTGTTCTCTTCTGGATCTCTGCTAGAAGAGGGAATCTGCCCAGTTCTGCCCTGCAGCCGAGACTAGGGGCGTTTCTGTGAAGTCCCAGGATGTTCTTGCAGAACTCCAGGTGGAACATTTCAGTGGGTCTTTTATCCCACGATGTGTAGTTTAATTTAAATTTGGGGCCCCAGATCTCACAACCGTATAGAAGAATGGGTTTGATGATGCTGTCGAAGATTTTTAGCCATAATTTAATAGGTGGGTTGAATTTGAACAAAGATTTTCTAATAGTGTAATAAGCCCTGCGTGCCTTATCAGTCAGATGTTTTATTGCCAGGTCAAACTGACCAGAAGCTGAGATAGTGAGACCCAAATAATTATAACACGTCACATGATTAAGAAGTGTTCCCCCGATTGTGAAACTATATTTTTTGTCAGTAAGCCGAGGTTTTTTCTGAAAGATGATAATTTTGGATTTCTCCATGTTTATTGGTAAGGCCCAGTCTCTACTGTAATCTTCTAAAAGCGAGAGGCTTTGGTGTAGCCCCTCTTCATGAGGTGACAAGAGCAGAAGATCGTCAGCGTACAGGAGACATTTGATTTCTCTGCCCTCGAGGGTCAGACCAGGGCAAGGGGACTTCTCAAGTGCTGATGCCAGTTCATTAATATAGATATTAAACAGAGTCGGGCTGAGGCTACAGCCTTGATGCACTCCTTTGTTCTGACTGAAATAATCAGTACGTCTGTCGTTGATCTTGACACAGCATTTGTTCCCGTTGTATATGTCCTTTATGATGTCATATGTCTTTCCTCCTATTCCGCTCTGAATCAGTTTTAGAAAAAGTCCATTGTGCCATACCGAATCAAAGGCTTTTTTAAAATCAATGAAGCAGCCAAATATTTTTCCTTGTTTTGTTTGATGAACATATTTTTCTATGAGTGTGTGGAGTGTGTAAATGTGATTTGAAGTTCTCTGTTTTGGCATAAATCCAATTTGACAATTGTTTAAAATCTTGTGTTCTTGGATGAACTGAATTAATCTCTCATTGATGATGGAGCAGAATAGTTTTCCGAGGTTACTGCTCACTGTGATGCCTCTATAATTATCTGGGTCATACTTTTCACCTTGTTTAAAAATCGGGGTTATCACGTTCTCTTTCCAGATCTCAGGAAAGTGTCCAGATTTTAATAAGAGATTGAATAATGTTAGGATAGCAAGTCTCAGTTTGGGGCTGCTGTGTTTCAGCATTTCATTAGAAATTCCATCTAAGCCACTTGATTTCTTATTTTTGAGGGATTTCATCTTCTCTGTCAGTTCAGTTAATTCTATGGGCTTGTCTAAATGATTGAGCTGCTCTTTTCTCGTGTATTCCAGGTTATTTAGTTGGGAGGTCAGATGTTTTTGGTTTGCAGGGTCTCTGTGTTTTTTATTTGATAATGATCTTAATTCTTTTCTTAGTTTTTGACAATCTTTATCAAACCAAGCATCTTTAGCGATTTCTTTTTTACATCGGTAATTTGTTCTTTTTCTGAGGGCTTTTCTGACCACTGTAGAAAAGATTTGAGTTAACTGTTTAGTTGCTAAATTGATACTTCTCTTCTCTACACTAAATGTAGTCAGGAGAAATGAGTCTATCATGTTCTCAGCGTGGGTGCTGTGGAGCGCAGCTTCATACTGGGCAGGACTGTCTTTACTCCATATAAATTTGGGGGGGAGCGGATATAATTGAACTTTCTGTTCAGAAGATGGCAGATGATTCCCTGACCTGTTGAGACTGAGGACTATGTGACTGTGGTCTGATAATGGCAGCTGTGGCATCACTGTGAAATAGTTGATCTGACTCTGGTCTAGATCTGTGATGGCGTAATCTACTGTGCTGCTGCCCAGATGTGAGCTGTATGTACATCGGCCCAGAGAGTCACCCGTCATTCTGCCATTCACTATGTACAGGCCCAGGCTTTTGCAGAGCTGCAGGACTTGTTTTCCATGTCTGTTAATCGTGTTGTCATAATTCTGGCGTGTTTTGGTAAAACCTTTTTGCTGATGATGAAGTGAACTGTTAATATATTTGTCCCCATCAGAGCTGATGTAGTCCTGTTCCTTCCCCGTTCTGGCGTTCAGATCCCCCATTAATAGAACTGAACCTCTAGACTGGAAGTAATTGATCTCTGATTGTAGGGTTGAGAAGATGTCTTCATTATAATAAGGCGACTCATATGGGGGGATATATGTGGAACACAGGTACAGGTCCTCATCTAAACACAAAATCTCTTTTTGAATTTTTATCCAAATGTGTGTTTTTCCCTTTTTCATGGGCTGAATATACTGCCACAGATGGTGTTTAAACCAGACTCTGATTCCTCCTGAATCTCTTCCGTTTCTAACATCAGGCTGTTTGATTGAGGGGATGCGCAGCTCTCTGTAGTGTGAGGGGGGGGAGGTTTGAGAGTCTAAACGACTCCATGTCTCAAGTAAAATAATTATGTCTGAACTATGTACAGCGTTAATAAAATCAGGATTGGTACTTTTCTCTCCAAAAGCTGAAGAGAACATTCCTTGAATATTATAACTAGTTATTTTAAACGATGACATTGGGAAGTATTGCATTTACCAGAATAATGTATGAATTCATGAACAAATCATGTTTTAAAATATAAATTCACCAATTAAAAAAAAAAAAAAAAAAGCAAAGAGGATATATATATATATAAACACATCACGAGTGAATGAGTTTTACAATTGTCAAATTTGAAAGTAAACAAGTAGAAATAAGTGAAATAAAAGTAATTAAGAAGTAATGATAATTTTTAACTCCAGACACACTGTAAGTAGTTAAGCTAGTAGGTTGTCACAGATCATTTTCAGCATGTTTTTGATCTGGATCAGGTCTCTGGAGTCTGTTCTAGCTCGTCCTGCTGCTACAGCGGCGTAGCTGTCTGACTGAAGCACTCTTACCCTCTCCTCGTGATCACCGAGCGTCTTCGGAGGGGGGCGCAGGGCTGTCTCCTTGATGCTCTTAGCAAACAGTCTCATTCCCTCTCGATGGATGTGGATGTGGTCATATAGATGCTCATGGGTGATGCGCTGATGGTCAGCTATGTGGACATTTGTCATTGAAGCACAGATTCCAGCTATCTTCTCATTGATGGAGTTGATGATGTTTTGAGACACGTCTCTGCGAGGTAGAAGGGTCGAGATGATGATTTTGGCTCTGGGGTAGATCCTGCTAGCTGTTTGCACTACGTTGGTCAGGGCTTTAGTGACATCTATGTTTCTAGCACTGAGGTCGTTTGTCCCGGTGTGGAGAATGATGTGTGACGGTGCACCGAACCCACCGTCTCGCAGCAGCCTCACAGCTGAGTGTGACGTGGGACACCAGAACTTCTTCACAGATCTCCCCGGAAACAGTCGTCTGGGGTCGAGATGATGGCCGTTGGAATCACAGAGTATAATGATGTTGTCTTGACTCTTCTGTTCTCTGCTGGTGCTCCTGAATGGTGCAGGTGGAGGACTCTGTGTACTGCTGCTGCTCTCTTTCCTCTTGAGCTTGTGAGCGGTTGCAGGAGTGAAGGAGCTCTGAGACGGTGAGCTGACACACTGCTGCTGTTGAGTGGTGTTTGTGCTGTGTGTTTGGGTGCTGACACTCTCTTGGTGTTGTCTTGTGTGGAGCTGGTTTCTGGTCTCCTCCAGCAGTCTCTCCAGTGTGTGGCTGTGTTGTTCTCTTCTCTCACCCTCCTCAGCTCTTGGTGCAGCTCTTGATTGTCCTCCTCCAGTTGTTTTACAGCAGAGCAGAGCTGCTGTATTTGTTGCACACTGTGGTGGCTGGTCAGGTTTAGCAGATGATGGAGGCTGTTGGTAGTTTCCTCTTTAAACAGACAGAAGTGCTGCTCCAGCTCAGCGATGTTATCTCTCAAAGCCTTGATCTTAGGAGACGCAGGAGTGCTGGAGTGTCTGTGTGTTTGAGGAGTTCCTGAGCTGCTGTCAGAGATGGTAACGGAGCTGGTGCTGGGCACTGTGTGGCTCTTCATTTCAGGATCTTGTTTTATCTTCTGAACCTGGTGTTTAAGGTTTCTGAAGCTCCTCTGGAATTCACTGAGGCTGGTTTCTGCTCCCTGGACCATGAC